>NC_047506.1:3716183-3938683 GCF_902827115.2 Pseudochaenichthys georgianus | reverse complement strand
AACCGTGTGATATACTTGCTATTTTGTTAAATAAAATATTACATTTAGTGCAGGAAGGTCACGTTAAAGGGCCCATGTCATGCGTCTCCAGTTATCACTCGCCCCCTCGTGTGATATGAAGGTTTTTCTGCATGTAAACGGTCTGCAGAGTCACAAACCCTCAAAGTACACCCTGTAGCGAGTAAAACTCTAACACAGAAAAGACCTGTCTATGCTGCCCCAGAACGCCTCGTTGGAGATTTCTATTTTTCCATTTTTTGTGTGTGTGTGTGTGTGTGTGTGTGTGTGTGTGTGTGGTGTGTGTGTGTGTGTGTGTGTGTGTGTGTGTGTGTGTGTGTGTGTGTGTGTGTGTGTGTGCGTGTGCGCGTGTGTGCGTGCGTGCGCTCAGGCTGAGCTCCGCAGTGTCTCTGTCTCGCGGACCCCACGCAGCAACCAGGAACGACACCATCTCACACTCCTCGAGCCTCAAAGGGCGGAGCAGAGATGAAACTGAAAAATGTGATTCAGATTAAAGGAATGACTTTTGAACATGAATTGATGACCGTTGAATTCATGCCATGACCACAAAGCTCATGTGGATTTAGGTCATAAAACTCCTTTGACATAAACAGTTGTGTTTTTCTTCAATTAAGGCAATAAAGCCCTTTTTAATTAAATAATTGTACAGAGGTGACTCTTTGTATTAAGTGGTGCAAGACACCACAGCATTTCACATTGGACGGAAAGGGTATTCCTTTAGGGCAGGGATGGGCAAATGGCGGCCCGCGGGCCGCATGCGGCCCCCACCTTCTCTTTTTGCGGCCCTCAGATTAATTTATAAACAACGTAATTAATTAAAAAATATATATTTTCTTTTTTTACTTGTAGTACTGATACCGTCCACTAGACTCCTAGTTACGTCGCGAGCTGCGTAGATGATTTCAAATACCGCGAAATAATCTGTGACGCATTTGTGTGTATTGTGTTTGTTTCCCGGGGAAACCCTCACAAGAAACACCGGCTGTTGTTATGCCTGCTCTGACGTTAAGTTGCCTCTTGTAATTATGCCCATAGAGAGTCTGTGTTTTGTACATGTTTAACTTTTTGTCCAGTTTCTGAACAGATATGAGGAGCTGTGAGCTCTGAGTGTGTGCTAACAGCTAACAGCTGATGTGTTGGGCCAATCACGAAGCGTTATTTCTTGACTGGCAGCAAAAAACAACCAATCACAGCAGTGCTTCTCTGGCTGGCTCTGTCCAATCACAAACAAGAAGTGTTCTCCCTAAAGGAATACCCTTTCCGTCCAATGTGAAATGCTGTTGTGTTTTGTGAAATGCTGTGGTGTCTTGCACTTCAGGGCCACCGTAGATTTGTATTGCATTGTTCATATGCAATAAGTGTGGTTTAATTGCTGTCTTTTAAACATCTAAGGGTCTGACATTTCGTTTATTATTTTAACATATAACACGTATAACTTTTGAATTATCATAATATAATATGCCCTACTTTTTAATAAAGAACTCCCTTTTGTATTGAGACGTTTAGAACAAGACTCACTCCTTCATAACTTCATAGCATTTATCTGTTTCGCAGCTCATAAATTATTTTGCACTATGTTGGTTTTATTATGTTTTTGCTTGCACCATTGTATTGTTTATTTTATTGTTTTATGACGTTAAATTAAATATAGTTAAGTTGTTGGAGTAGCCTGGGATTTCATACCCGCAATTACAGTGTAGCTACTGTGCATATGGCAATACAGCCCTTTGAACGTTTGACTCTTGAATTGTTGTCCTACTGTACATAGAGTCCAAGAAATTAGCCACGGAAGAGCTATGTGCTAAAATATGGACCTTTATGGCTAGTGACCATGTTGCCGTTTTTGATTTAGGGCATTTCATGGTCCTTCCCTCCCCTGGTGGTTGAACTTCATGCAGGACAGCTTCCCCATGCTTTACTGCCCTGACTGATAAAAGGGAGAAAGAGGGAGCCTGACACACACAGGTGGGGGGAGGCAAGGGTGGAAGGAGAGATGGGGTGAAGGAAAATTAAAGAGAGTGAGTCTAGACGAAGAAGAGCAGACAGGCAGTGCCATTTCGTGAGAGGGAAGATGAGTGGGTGGGACAGGCTTTGAAAGGAGGTGGGCGGGAGGTACAGGGGAGGTGCAGGGGAGGGGAGGCCAAAAGCTTCATCACTCCCTCATTCCCCGTTTAATTCATCCGGGGCGACTCATAAAATTCCCCCTCATCCTGTGAATTGAGAAGTGCGTATTATCGTTTGAATTCACCGGTTCTCTGGTGTATCCCTCTCCGGCGTTAAGCGTTACAATTATGTCAGTCTTTTAGGACTCAGAGTCAACACCAGGTCTGTATTTGCATTCTTATGACTCTTTTGATTAAAACGATGGGCCCCGAGCTGCTCTCCTCTCCATTACCTGTCTAATTATCACCTCAGATGATGAGGGAGAGAAGAGGGGAAACCTCGTTATCTCTAAAAGTCTAATGTGGCTCTGGTTCGGATGAGTAGCAGCAGATGGCAGAGATTAGAGCAGAAGTGTGATACTATAAATAAAAAAGCGACAGAACAGTAACCATTCACAATGAGATATGAAGCATTAAAAACACAGTATAGCTAAGAGTCTGCATATTTTACACATTTTAGTCTAAATTGTTTTATCACACATATGATGGAATACTTAAATGACTTATTGTGAAAAGAGTGTTTGTCAATTTGACTGGTGAAAATGGAAATGTATTCACCTCGTACTGTTAAACATCACCATTTTAGCCGGTTACATTATTAACAATGCTAACAATATGTATTTCTATGCAAGTTGAAGTGGGTGATACTGGCCCTGGTCTAACTTGTCTCATCTACCCCTCATTTAAATGCTAGTGTACACATACTAAATGGAATATATAGCTCAAATCACAAGTTATACATTTGAGGAAAAAACACTTATTATCTTTCCTATGGAAGGTTAAATAAAAAGAGAAATGTTTTGGTAAAGCTACATCCAGTTACCCGAGCTTAGGGTTGGATACAAAGAATGGATACAACTAGGGATGTCCCGATCACCTTTTTTTGCTCCCGATCCGATTCCGATAATTTGATTTTGACAATCTGCCGATACCGATTTTTCCCGATCCGATCTTTATGCAATGCATTAAGAAGAGAAAAAAAGGTAACAGATCCAACGCGATGAATTCAGCTATCTTGGCTGTTATTCTTTTGGCCTTTTCACTGTTCTGGGGCAGTTTCTCTTTCCTTTTGAAAGTCTCTGAAAGTGTCGGTTGTTTCAGTGCCGTTACCTGAGTGGCCGCTGTGTACTCGTCGTGTTGTTGTTGGTGTTTGTTTCTCAGGTAGCGTATTAGATTGGTCGTGTTGAACGTAGCTCTGTTCTTTCCACCACGCGGAACCTCTGCCTTGCAAACATTGCATCTGGCTGTTACACTGCCTTCGCTTTCAATTTTATAATACTTCCAAACTCCTGACATTTTCTCTGTCCCGACTCCCGAGTCACCAGCTGAACGTAGCCTCTCGTTAGCTTACTGCTACTATTAGACACTGCGCCCACTCTGTTGCCAGCTTTGAGAGGCTACGTTCAGCTGGTGACTCGGGAGTCGGGACAGAGAAAATGTCAGGAGTTTGGAAGTATTATAAAATTGAAAGCGAAGGCAGTGTAACAGCCAGATGCAATGTTTGCAAGGCAGAGGTTCCGCGTGGTGGAAAGAACAGAGCTACGTTCAACACGACCAATCTAATACGCTACCTGAGAAACAAACACCAACAACAAACACGAGTACACAGCGGCCACTCAGGTAACGGCACTGAAACAACCGACACTTTCAGAGACTTTCAAAAGGAAAGAGAAACTGCCCCAGAACAGTGAAAAGGCCAAAGAATAACAGCCAAGATAGCTGAATTCATCGCGTTGGATCTGTTACCTTTTTTTTCTCTTCTTAATGCATTGCATAAAGATCGGATCGGGAAAAATCGGTATCGGCAGATTGTCAAAATCAAATTATCGGAATCGGATCGGGAGCAAAAAAAGGTGATCGGGACATCCCTAGTTGTATCCATTCTTTGTATCCAACCCTAAGCTCGGGTAACTGGATGTAGCTTTACCAAAACATTTCTCTTTTTATTTAACCTTCCATAGGAAAGATAATAAGTGTTTTTTCCTCAAATGTATAACTTGTGATTTGAGCTATATATTCCATTTAGTATGTGTACACTAGCATTTAAATGAGGGGTAGATGAGCAAGTTAGACCAGGGCCAGTATCACCCACTTCAACTTGCATAGAAATACATATTGTTAGCATTGTTAATAATGTAACCGGCTAAATGGTGATGTTTAACAGTACAGGGAATACATTTCCATTTTCACCAGTCAATTGACAAACACTCTTTTCACAATAAGTCATTTAAGTATTCCATCATATGTGTGATAAAACAATTTAGACTAAAATGTGTAAAATGCAGACTCTTAGCTATACTGTGTTTTTAATGCTTCATATCTCATTGTGAATGGTTACTGTTCTGTCGCTTTTTTTTATAGTATCACACTTCTGCTCTAATCTCTGCCATCTGCTGCTACTCATCCGAACCAGAGCCACATTAGACTTTTAGAGATAACGAGGTTTCCCTCTTCTCTCCCTCATCATCTGAGGTGATAATTAGACAGGTAATGGAGAGGAGAGCAGCTCGGGGCCCATCGTTTTTAATCAAAAGAGTCATAAGAATGCAAATACAGACCTGGTGTTGACTCTGCGTCCTAAAAGACTGACATAATTGTAACGCTTAACGCCGGAGAGGGATACACCAGAGAACCGGTGAATTCAAACGATAATACGCACTTCTCAATTCACAGGATGAGGGGAATTTTATGAGTCGCCCCGGATGAATTAAACGGGGAATGAGGGAGTGATGAAGCTTTTGGCCTCCCTCCCCTGCACCTCCCCTGTACCTCCCGCCCACCTCCTTCAAAGCCTGTCCACCCACTCATCTTCCCTCTCACGAAATGGCACTGCCTGTCTGCTCTTCTTCGTCTAGACTCACTCTCTTTAATTTTCCTTCACCCCATCTCTCCTTCCACCCTTGCCTCCCCCCACCTGTGTGTGTCAGGCTCCCTCTTTCTCCCTTTTATCAGTCAGGCAGTAAAGCATGGGGAAGCTGTCTGCAGTGAAGTCAACACCAGGGGAGGGAAGGACCATGAAATGCCCTAAATCAAAAACGGCAACATGGTCACTAGCCATAAAGTCCATATTTTAGCACATAGCTCTTCCGTGGCTAATTTCTTGGACTCTATGTACAGTAGGACAACAATTCAAGAGTCAAACGTTCAAAGGCTGTATTGCCATATGCACAGTAGCTACACTGTAATTGCGGGTATGAAATCCCAGGCTACTCCAACAACTTAACTATATTTAATTAAACGTCATAAAACAATAAAATAAACAATACAAATGGTGCAAGCAAAAACATAATAAAACCAACATAGTGCAATAATTTATGAGCTGCGAACAGATAAATGCTATGAAGTTATGAAGGAGTGAGTCTTTGTTCTAAACGTCTCAATACAAAAGGGAGTTCTTTATTAAAAAGTAGGGCATATTATATTATGATAATTCAAAAGTTATACGTGTTATATGTTAAAAATAATAAACGAAATGTCAGACCCTTAGATGTTTAAAAGACAGCAATTAAACCACACTTATTGCATATGAACAATGCAATACAAATCTACGGTGGCCCTGAAGTGCAAGACACCACAGCATTTCACAAAACACAACAGCATTTCACATTGGACGGAAAGGGTATTCCTTTAGGGAGAACACTTCTTGTTTGTGATTGGACAGAGCCAGCCAGAGAAGCACTGCTGTGATTGGTTGTTTTTGCTGCCAGTCAAGAAATAACGCTTCGTGATTGGCCCAACACATCAGCTGTTAGCTGTTAGCACACACTCAGAGCTCACAGCTCCTCATATCTGTTCAGAAACTGGACAAAAGTTAAACATGTACAAAACACAGACTCTCTATGGGCATAATTACAAGAGGCAACTTAACGTCAGAGCAGGCATAACAACAGCCGGTGTTTTCTTGTGAGGGTTTCCCCGGGAACAAACACAATACACACAAATGCGTCACAGATTATTTCGCGGTATTTGAATCATCTACGCAGCTCGCGACGTAACTAGGAGTCTAGTGGACGGTATCAGTACTACAAGTAAAAAAAGAAAATATATATTTTTTAATTAATTACGTTGTTTATAAATTAATCTGAGGGCCGCAAAAAGAGAAGGTGGGGGCCGCATGCGGCCCGCGGGCCGCCATTTGCCCATCCCTGCCCTAAAGGAATACCCTTTCCGTCCAATGTGAAATGCTGTGGTGTCTTGCACTTCAGGGCCATCGTACAAATTGGAGAAACCACTTAATACAAAGAGTCACCTCTGTACAATTATTTAATTAAAAAGGGCTTTATTGCCTTAATTGAAGAAAAACACAACTGTTTATGTCAAAGGAGTTTTATGACCTAAATCCACATGAAGCTTTGTGGTCCATGGCATGAATTCAACGGTCATCAATTCATGTTCAAAAGTCATTCCTTTAATCTGAATCACATTTTTCAGTTTCATCTCTGCTCCGCCCTTTGAGGCTCGAGGAGTGTGAGATGGTGTCGTTTCCTGGTTGCTGCGTGGGGTCCGCGAGACAGAGACACTGCGGAGCTCAGCCTGAGCGCACGCACGCACACACGTGCGCGCGCGCACACACACACACACACACACACACACACAACACACACACACACACACACACACACACCACACACACACACAACACACACCACACACACACACACACACACACACACACACACACACACACCACACACACACACACACACACACACACCACCCACACACACACACACACACACACAAAATGGAAAAATAGAATCTCCAACGAGGCGTTCTGGGGCAGCATAGACAGGTCTTTTCTGTGTTAGAGTTTACTCGCTACAGGGTGTACTTTGAGGGTTTGGACTCTGCAGACCCGTTTACATGCAGAAAACCTTCATATCACACGAGGGGGCGAGTGATAACTGGAGACGCATGACATGGGCCCTTTAACGTGACCTTCCTGCACTAAATGTAATATTTTATTTAACAAAATAGCAAGTATTCACACGGTTATGGAAATCGAAGTCATGTTTAAGTCTTTTTTCCTGTCCTGTTGATACCTCAGTTTAGACCCAGAGACAGACTGAAGCCATCAATGTTAGCATGCCTGTTAATCAGTTCAAAAGGCACAAATACAGCGAGATAGTTGTTTTCACAGCGGTCCATGCAGATACACTTCACTAGATGCAACAACAATAGACTTGAAGTGTTAAAGGTCCCCTATTATACGGGTTTTCCTCAACATATTACAGGTCTCAGATACAAAACATGTCTGAAGTGTTTGGCTCCAAACACCAAACAGATCATTGCAGCATTACCATAATCCCCTCTGTTTCAGCCTGTTTCCAAAGTGCTGATTCTCTGTCTGTTACTTTAGATGAAAATAAGGAGCCACTCCCCACGCCCCTCTGAGAGACATTTGGTTACAAAGAACTCAATAATAATAATAATAATAATTTGGATTATATAGCGCCTTTCATGAGACTCAAGGTCGCTTTACAAAGAAGAACAGGAGTAGAAACCAAACATAACAAAAAACAAAAGGCAGTCAGACAAAAAGCTAGACAGACAAAACAACAAATAGATCAGGGCCCAAAGGCCTTAGCAAACAGATGGGACCTGAGGGCCATTTTGAAGGCGACAAGCGTGGGGATGTTGCGGATCTCCCGCAGGGAGAGCGTTCCACAAATATCGGTTTTTTCGATTATGTTGTTTTCGTAATTGTTGCCAACATCGTAATCGAGATTACAGTAAAATACGATTAATTGCACAGCCCTACGTCGGACCGTGTCTGAGTCAGGCATTACAGATAGAAGTTACCAAGCCTCACTTTCAATAGCTAAAAAATTGGAGTCTGAGTGTACATTTATTTTACACCCTTGATTGTTTGAAGTCATTCACGATAGAAACATCATCGACACACCCACTCACTCGGGCAACAAGCAGCTCATGGCCTCATGCAGACATGGACTTTGTCCTCGGGTGCTTGCAGGATAAAGTCTGGTGCTCACATCATAAATCAGGTAATCATTTCAGGGTTGCAGTGCATGTGTGAAAAGGGGGCTCGAGGGAGAGAAATGCAATCTGCTGTGGAAAACAGTTTGAGGAACCTCCCCCTGCTGATTTTGCGTGATTATTGTGAACGCTCTGTGCAATAAAAGCATGTAACAAATCATGGTTTGTTGGTGATTGTCCAAGGCTGGGTTTTTGGTGTTTGGTGACTTTCCCCCTGACTCTGTTAGTTCCTGGACCTCCTTTAAGGTATTGAAGCAGAAGAAAGGCAGTCTATATTGTCCTCAAAGTAAGCCAGGCAGTTTGACAATGATATATAGAATAATTATAAACATAAAAGTTGTTCCAACATGAGCCTTTGTACACCTGTGGCAATTCTTTCCATTAAATAATTATTATTGGTTTGATTCTCATATTTTAGTAATAGGGTTCGGCTCGGGTAAGTTTTACTCTCTATATTCTTAATGCAGCGTTACCGTGGCAACAGTCCCAGTGAGCAAATGAGACTAGATGTCATTTCAACAAAATACAGAAACCCTAAAGCCATGGCGTGTGTGTGTGTGTGTGTGTGTGTGTGTGTGTGGTGGTGTGTGTGTGTGTGTGTGTGTGTGTGTGGTGTGTGTGTGTGTGTGTGTGTGTGTGTGTGTGTTTGTGTGCGTGTTAAGTGAAATTAAAGAGGGTATTGGGAGAGGAGATGGAGCAGGAGAAAGAGGGAGGATGAGGTTGAGAAAGCAGAGAGATAATGCTCCCTGTGGGTGAGGAGCACTAAGAAGAGAGAGAGAGAGAGAGAGAGAGAGAGAGAGAGAGAGAAGAGAGGAAGAGAGAGAGAGAGAGAGAGAGAGAGAGAGAGAGAGAGAGAGAGAAGAATTGGATACTAATGAAAACTGCCTGCAGGTATTCATCATATCTGCAGGCGGATCGTTTCACAAGCAACAGAAGAACACGGATACATTCCGGGTGTTTGTTTTCAGCATGTAAAGCTATGAGTTTCTTTTTAAAAGCTCAATAGGACACTTAAAAGGAAAATGTGTGTTTTTCGTGGGTTGTATTCTAATAGTTGTGGCCATTGTGACTTTATTAATTAACAATTCAAACATAAATGGACAACACACATTTTGACCAAGTTGTCTTATCAGTTTAAAAAAATTATGACACGGTTTTGTTGAATACTTGATTCTGATTGGTCAAATTGGACATTCAGTAGTCTGCTCTTTTTTGACAGCAGATGCTGTAATGGATGCTCTGATAAAGGGATAAAGGGTGTGCAGTCATGTTCACGGTAAACTGTTACCAGTAAATAATAAAGAGAGAACAGCAAGAAAACAAGAGAAGCAAAGAGGTTAAAATTATTAGAGAAATTAGCAAAGAAGACAGACAGGAAGTTAACACCAACAGGAACAAGGTGTGGGCTCTTTCAGGGATTAAAGACTGGTAAAAAGAGTGACATACTGACGTCAATGGCGGGGTGAGGTGAGGGAAAGATAAAAATAACTTATTCTCAAGGAAGAATTACTAATTGAAAAAGCGATGAAATTATGTTTTGAAACACATTTTTTACAAACATCATGTGAAGCATTGGCTCAAAAAGGTATATTATGTAACATTTCCTCATTAAAATGAAAGGACCGGACCTATAGTGCGGAACTTTCCTCAGATTTCAGAGGGCTTGTTTACCAACCTCATAAATACAAAATAATGACTTGGAGAAAGAAAAGTGCCTCATAAGGAAGAAAGTCCCCTTAGAGATGATTTAGGAGATCTTAAAGGTCCCATGTCATTAAGGCTGCACGATATTAGAAAAAACTGACAATGCGATATTTTCTTCCCCTGCGTTATGAAAAAATACAGATATTGAAGAAAAGACAGTTTTTTTTGTCCGCAAACCATCCTTTCTTGAACTTTAATGCTGTACAATTGGTATTTTTCTAACTATATTTAACCGGATGAAGGATTTTAGTCACAGACGTCTGGATCTTAAGTTCTCAGAGCAACAAGCTGAGCTAGCTCTGTTAGCAGCGCCGAACTGCCCTGGAGAAACACATGAAACCACTTTATTCAGTGTTTTTACCTTGAATCGCCGTTTGCTTTGAGATTTGATTGTGATTGGTGGTTTGCTGTGCATGCAGAGCCTGCATGTCACTCTCTCAAGTACCCCTGACATGAGAGCCGCGCAAGTTATCCTTTTGTAGCAAGCAGCAAAATAATTGTAACATGACGTGTTTGAGTTAATTTGCCTACTTAATATCGCACGTCCTAAAAAGAAAATGTGTGCGATATGACTATTGCGCATATCGCGATTATCGTCACGACACGATATATCGTGCAGCCCTACATGTCATGGCCATTTCTACTGATCATAATTCCATTGTTGAGGTCTACTAGAATAGATTTACATTGTTCAATGTTCCAAACTCACATTGGTTTCTCAAACAGCATCTCTGTATAGTATGATTCACTCTCTGTCCTAAACGGCTTGTTGGAGCTCCTGCCCCCCCCCCCTCCCTGTGAGCCCACTGTGCTCTGATTGGTCAGCTCGCCACTCTCTTCTGATGAGTCCACCACCGTTACAGCGGAGCATCAGTGATTATGTGTTGCAATGGCGTTAGCAACCAGAAAATGACACCAGTAAGGACAAAGAGATGAGACCAACCAGAAAAGCATGTCATGGACCTTTAAAGGTGGGATAGGTAAATTTGAGAAACCGGCTCGAGATCGCTAGAATTTGAAAATACACAACCGGAGAAAATCTGCCACTTCCTCACAGAGCCCCTCCTCCAACACACACGAACGCGCACATGACCAATGAGGGCACGAGATCAGTTTGTGCCCCGATGGAAGGCTGACAGGCAGGTAGGCCATCCAATCGGATTGGTTTGTACTTTTTACAGTACCACTTCTACAGATGACATTTTTTTATGGATTTTTGTCAAAGCACTTCAGATATTCATTGCTATCGGGATGTTAAGAGCATTCCATGGAATATAACAAAAAGTGTATCTCGAGCCGGTGTCTCAAACTTACCTACCCCACCTTTAACTGGACTTGTGCGACTTAATAAAGCAATGAAAACTCTTTTTTTTGTTTCCATCTGATATTACTTCAGCTCAGGTATATTATTTGTTCTTGTGTCCTGAAAGTCTTTGCTTTGCCACCAATCCAGCTGCTGTTATCAAGTTGAAAATGCCATGAAGATCACAAACATATCGAGCAAAACCTTTACTTCCCAGCAGACACCGCAGTCCCTCTCAACAACAACAAAAGCCTCAAGTATGTTGTGCGTCCTGTATTTAACTGTGGACTTCTAATTTACAACAAAATCATTTCTTTTGTAATCAAAGATAGAACATTTAAGTTTGTGCAGTTTATTGTGATAATTTAAGGTGTCAAGTGGAGGCATCTAAAGGAAGTAAACAAAATGTCAAGCAATTGCAAACCAATATTAATAAAAAAGTAGTTCTCAATGTAGAGATACATTTCTTACGGTTTCTTAATATAAAAGCACATGAAAGTCGAGCTCTAATATCATCACAATAATTGGACATTTCCTCAGGTTGGCCTTTTAGCAACAATGGGTGAATAAAATGATCCATATAATCTATTAGTCTCCAAGCAGCAGGGTTTCATCTGAAACACTGAGTCACAATTTGTTAATACACTCTTCACCTAATTTGAATGCTTCAATAAGCTTTGCAAGGGGGCACAAAGTGTGGCCTTTTAAGAGTTGCTATTGCACAACCATGAAAAGACATTTGAAGAGCTTCCGCAACAAAAAGGAGTTTTAAATAACCATAATGAAGCGTGGGTAATTATCAGTGTTACTCAGCTGCTGCAGTCTGGATGTCTCATCTTTATCAATGGGGCTTGTAATTGCGAAAGGTACAGCACATTACGTCACCTTTAAGTTATTCTCCAATGTCTTTCTCTGGTGGGTTTATTTGGCTGCGCCCGTTTGCAAAGTGTTATTACTCACCGAGTTAAGATCTGGGAACAGTGCAACGTCGATACAAATGATTCAGGTGAAGAAAAACCAACAGCTTTCACAATCATACAGATTTTCTCACTCAGTCTGACTCATTGCTTTTATTGTCACTACTTTCTCACGGCAGCGTTAACAGGGATCATCTTAGTAAAGGTTAGTATTATAAGAGAAAACAAAACCGATTGGTAAAAGGTGGGGTAGGTAAGTTTGAGAAACCGGCTCGAGATCGCTAGAATTTGAAAATACACAACCGGAGAAAATCTGTCACTTTCTCACAGAGCCCCTCCTCCAACACACACGAACGCGCACATGACCAATGAGGGCACGAGATACGTTTGTGCCCCGATGGAAGGCTGACAGGCAGGTAGGCCATCCAATCGATTGGTTGTACTTTTTACAGTACCACGGCTTCTACAGATGACATTTTTTTATGGATTTTTTGTCAAAGCACTTCAGATATTCATTGCTATCGGGTTGTTAAGAGAATTCCATGGAATATAAAACAAAACGTGTATCTCGAGCCGGTTTCTGAAACTTACCTACCCCACCTTTAAGTTAACAGACTCACAGCTCAGCTCAACCTTGACCTTATTATAACTTGGGCATGCATACACGCATTATTGAATACATTTTGGGTGTACTCAATTTCAATTAAACTTGCAAAAACAGGTGATACTTTGGCTTGATTTTTAAACACCGTGATTCAGATGACATTGTAAACAAATAGCAGCAATTAACAATGTGAAGTAATACTTATAGAAGCCTTTTGCTGGATGAATTAAACCAACCTATGTACAGATTTGTATGTATTCATAGATAGGGAAAAGATGTTTCTCAATTAATTAAACAAATAGTTTAACAATTGTTTCAGAGGTGGTTCATGGAACAGAGAGAACATTTGTTCACATTGTAAAAAAAATACCAACCTGGCTGTGTAAGTCAACTAAAGGAAACATGAGTAACAATGACAGAGACAAGAGAATTAAATAGTTAAAATATATAGTTTATTTTTCGTATGTACATTAAAATATAAAAAATATAATACAGAAAGTAAGATCAACAGCATTAGACAATACACAGAAACACTATCCACAGACATGCACACAGAGTTGCCACGGTGACGCGTCCTAAAACCTATCGATTAGATTTATGATTTGAAAATGATAAAAGTAGGATAGACATCCGGCTGAACAACCGTGATCCGTCTCTTCAATGTGTGTCAACCACAGACCTTATTTCCAGCTATTTTCCAAAATCATATGGAGAAATTGCTTTGGTTTTTGTCGAAGGAACCGGAAGTGGAAAAATGCTAACTTACTTCCGGGTTTTAGGACGCGTCACTGCGGCACTCTATAGAAGATGTGTCATGTAAAGACTTCACAACATGCATTTACAGAAACACAGTCTGTCTCCATCTCTTTGGAGCATTACACTAATGGCCTCCCACGTCCTGTAATAATCCCATGCATTAAAAGGTGGTCTGTTAATGTTAGTTACATGTTGCTAAATATTATGGTTATCTTTCCCCTCGGTTTCCTCCTGTTGCTCAAAGAAGACAAGATGAAGGGAACTGTTTGAAATAAAAAGTACGGTCTGAGTAGACAACATCCTCTCAACAGACAGGATTGTATTTAATGTGTGTTCTGACTCAATTCTAAATGACTAAGTTACTGTTCGATATCTTCTTCGGGGAACATGACTAATATGTTCATTATGTGAAAGTAAGTAAACAAAAACAACAGCTTCTAAGAAATTTCCTTCAGAACAGACAACTGAGGTCCAACACTACTCACCGGGTTGAGTTTGTGCATGAGATGTTAACGGACGATTTTCTGGTAGATCTCCACCGTTTAAAGAGTCCCCTCACTTTTTGCCGAAATTGCTGTCCTACAATGACGTAGAGGATGGGGTTGAGAACACTGTTGAAGAAGGCGAGGTACATGAAGACATGGCCGCAGATGTTAAGGGCGTACTCAAGGCTACACCCTGTCAGGACTTCAGCTTCTTGCAGCAAAAGTAATATCTTTGTCACGTGGAATGGCATCCAGCAGATCAGAAACGCCAGGAGGACCGCCAGCACACAGAGTGGTGGCCTTTTGCTCCTTCTTCCGGGTGTTTAAGCCCTCAAATATCCGGTTGTTCAGAGCTTGAAGAATATGTATAGTACAGTAGAAGATGATGACAAAGGGGATGATGAAGCTGAATGTAAACTGCATCACATCAAACACAGCCATTTCAGTGAGATTTCGGAAAGCCATATAACATATATTATATTGTATTTCAGGGAAATCTTTCACTTCCCTGAAGACAAGTGTGGGGACACTTAGGAGCAAACCGAAAGCCCACACCAGCACACAGCCTTTGGCATATTTTGGCCTAGATATTCCTATATGGGACAGAGGGTTCGCCAGTGCCATGCGACGATCTATGCTTATCAAAACGAGGAAGTAGATGCTAGAGTAGGCGTTCATGCTGATGCTAAAGTTGACCAGTCGACACAGGTGATGAGAAAAGGGCCAGTTGAATTGGTTGGCTGCATTCACAGCCCAGAAGGGCAGACAGGACGTCAGGATTAGGTCAGCAGCAGCTATGTTGCTCAAGTAGATCTCAGCCACGGTACAGGACTTCTTATGAAGACAGAAAACCCCGAGGACAAACACATTCAACACAATTCCCAGCACAGCGACGAGCAGGATATACACCGGCAGCACGGAGATGTGCCAAACATGTGGTTCGTCACTATAACACTGACTCCCATTCGTGTTGTTTTGCTCTCCATTTATAGCCGTAGTGTTGAAGTTAGCGAGGATGCTGTGGAAGTAAGTGGAAGGCGAACAAGATGTTTAAACAAACACAAATGCAAGGTAACTTCAACATTTCCTTTGAAATATGTTATGCTGAGATAATGCTTGAATACACAGTTACACTGAACAATGTGAAATAGTTGTATTCCAAGTTTAATGCCGGTGCCAGACTAGTTTATGATGAATAAAAAGGGTGACAAAATAACAATAAGGATTGTTATACATGTTTGTGTACAAGCAAAACAGAAAGTTATGAAATGTTTTGATGAATAACTTTTAGACAGGCTTTTTATTTCTCTCCCCACGACAACCTGATAGGCTGTTATCCGGTTATAACTTGTGTGAATATGCAATTCATTCTGTGGAGTTTTCTAGCATATCTTGAATTTAAGCAAACATGCTCCGACAGGTTCACTCTGATCTTCAAAATGAAAGTGGCTCTCACGAAGCAAACCACGGGATGCACTTGCCCTCTTGGGATTGTTCACTTCGATATTTGATCATATTTGTATATGCAGATTAAGGGTAAAGAAGTATACATTAGCAGACATTCGAAATACTCAAGTAAAGTACAAGTACCATCATTTTAATACACTAGTTGAGTACATGTCCAAACCTGCCACCACTAACTTACTATTTTAAATGTTTTCAATATAAATGCATCAAGTTATTCTAAAATGCATCAACATAGTGCACACCTCACCATCTTCTAACATCTAACACTCATCTAACAACATGTTGAGACATGCAGTTAGAGAACTGTTGGAAGAAACATGTATACTGTCTTCCATTTTAACAGACTGTCTAAATGTGGTGTCGGTATTCCACTATGTTCAGGTTCAGATCACTTTCATGCAGTAAAGTACATTTATAGGATGAGTCTGTATCTTGCAAAGCACAACACATTACAGATGTTACTTATTTACCCCCTCAGGATTATAAAATAACCCCACCACCCCAGCAACCATCTGTTCTGTCTACTGCGGTCTGGCAGGGGGTATCGCAGCATCCAGACTCAAATCACCACACTAAGGGACAGTTCATGCCACAGGCCACAAGACTGACACCTGAACTTTTGAAAGAACATCCATAACATTCATCTGTTTGCAACTTATATCGATCAATATTCCAATGACTTGTATATAGACTATTTTGCACTATTTCTATTCTATTCTATTTGTATCTGTTTTATTGTGTTGGCCTGTGCCCTAAGATGTTCATTGTCATAGCTACACTGTAGCTAAGTACAAATGACAATAAAAGCCTTGATCCTTGAACCTTATTTATAACCCATGCTAACATTCAAACTACAGTCAATCGTGGTCAAACATTAAGAAAGTAATATGCAAACCATATGAATGTCAATGCCTACCTTGTGGACGGAAGAGCCATTCTTCTTCTTGTGCAGATACACTGTTTCAGAACTTTCACGGAGGTCTGCCTCTGACACGCTCTCCGAAAGAGAAAGGAAAATGATGTCAGGCAGACTCCTTAATGTTTGCAAGCTGTTGAGACCCCGCCTTCATATTAAATTGCATTTAGCTGACGCTTTTATCCAAAGCGACTTACAATAAGTGCATTCAACCAAGAAGATACAAACTTGAAGAAAACATATAATCATATAATCAGGTTTCATAGAGCCAAAACATTTCAAGTGCTGCTCAACTAGCTTTAGATATTTGTCTTCAACTTTGTTTCTAATATGGTCACAGATATTTTGAGCATTACATTAAGGTCAAGATTGTTTTTCATATACTTGACCTGTATGTTAGAGTTTTTAAACTACATTCAACTCTTTACTAATAAAGAAATAAATATAGAATCTCTGAAATACATTTTCAAAAACTGTTTTACATTAACCTCTTAAGCCCTGAGCCTGTTTTTCAGGTTTCAGGCTTTTTTTAGCTAACAATTGTTCTTATTGTCAGTTAGCGGAGTTTCTTACCTTTAAAAGGGTACTGTATGAAACATTAATAGTTTCATAAATGTTAAGAAGCCCTGAGACATAGTCTCGTAAAAAAACGGTGGGAGGGGTCCACTGGGGGGACCTTTGGGCTTAAGAGGTTAAGAAAAAGCCAGAAAACAAAAGTGAGTTTTCAGAAGAGATGGGAGAGAAGTAACTGAGTGTGTCTGCATGGAAAACAGCGTTTTCTCCAAAACCCAGAATTCATAAACTGTTTAAACTTAAAATATTCCCCAATCTTCCCCCCCACTGACCCCTTTATACATCCAGAATTCCTGTTATGTGACTATCGATAAAATATATAAATCACCATCAAATCTAACTGATTGAAATAAAATGTTAAAGTAAGATCTTTTTGCTATTGTTAAACAGTGAATTCTGAAAAGCTGCTGCGGAGTGGAGCGAGGCATAGTGTGGGTGCTAAAGCAGAGTAAAGTGACAGAATGAGCCAAATGGAATTATACTCTTCTATATATATGGCCCTTAGCTCTGCTGATAAAAAAGCAAACCACATCCACAGCTAATCCCCTCATCGCTCCCCTAAATCTGCAGCAGAGACCATGTGACCAGAGGAGTCTGGAGGAAAGGGAGTTAGGAGGACGAGAAATACAATTCGATAAAGAAGGAGGTGATGAAATTAGAATAGTATGAGATGCAACAGGTTGAGATAAAACATCACCAAGGAGGTGTTGGTGTCTTATTAGTCTGTAAAATTAAAATCCACTAGGTGTTAAAGGAGTGGATTGACAGTTTGGTAAATATGCTAACTGTTTTTTAGATATCTACAACCGTTCAGCTTAGCTTGACATAAAGACTGAAGAAGCTACTAAACAGGATAAATATGTATTGCTGTCTCGATCCTAGTGAAGGCAACAGGTGGATTTATTTATCTTTTGTCGCATTTCAACGGCATGCTGGGCACACTCCCGATTTCGTTTTCCACTAACAAAAAGTTAAATATAGTAGTTCGTATGGAAAGTGGGAAAAGGAAATCTTGAAAAAGCACCTTGTAACAAAATGCAGTTGAGTGAAATAAAGCCGTACCATGCAGGGAAAATGTATCTTGAGGCTATTCAATATAGCTTCATATTTAATGGAGAGATATTAAAGTGTTAGACGGTTCTTACATATTGAGATGAAAACAACATTTCATATTCAAATAAGATCAAAACCTTTAGGTGTGTTCTTCAGGCAAAGGAAACACTGAAGTATTTTTCATCCTGCTACTCTGAGAAAACACAAGTCCAGGATGTGCAGCCTTTAATCTCTGCATGTTTCTCAGGATGTGTCTGATCACCAACTTGCTGTGACTACCTACTGTAGCTCAACACCACGCCATGTCCTTCACATGGAGCTTAGGGAGCAATCGGGTCTCGAATAAATTCCTCATCCCCGCCGCCCCCATTCTGCTGAAGGTTCATTTCATGCTCCTTGGTGAGATGAGCGATCAGGACAGACTGACTAACACAGAGTAACTGCTGAAGCCTGGAATAAACATGCAATCCCAAAATAGAAGTGTTTATTAATTCATGCATTAGAATTAGCTGGACATAAAACAGAGAAAGCACCTTGCACAGATCGCCAGTCCATTACAGAAGCAGTGTATCAAAACACATGAAGCGTAGTGTTTGTAATAAAAAAAAGAAGAGGAATTAGATACCATGAGTCAATCACCATCATCACAATCACATTCAATCCCCAAATGCAGCTTGAGGTCTGATTCAGTGCATTTCACAGCTCTGTGACCAATCAATACATTTAAGCCCCTCAGCGAGTGAATACACTCAGAAGCAGAAGCTGCTCGCTTCCCTCCTGAAAGTCGTGAAATTGGCTCAGCAGTAAGCAGACGGTGGATTTGTCTGTATGTATATCTCTCTGAGTGTCAGGACCCAGCACATTTATAATCAATAACCATAGTTGAAATTGAATGTAAAACAAAAGTTGTATTTGAAGTAGGGCTGGGCGATATGAAGGACATGATAGATAGATAGATAGATAGATAGATAGATAGATAGATAGATAGATAGATAGATAGATAGACAGACAGACAGACACAGACAGACAGACAGACCAGTCCAAAATATTTCTGAAATAGAAATAAAATAGCATTAAAAAGTTAAAAATAAAATATATACAAATTTCAGTAACAATATAACATGATATTATTGTGCAAGAAATAATTGATTATTCAATCCATTTCTTGCACAATAGTATCCTGCGTTATATGAGCCAGTGGTAGAAATGTGTCCAAAGATACAGATTTGTTAAACTGTTTCCACCAAAGCATTGTTGCTCACAATATTGTGAATTCAGCTGCCATGCAGATAACGTTGTTTGGGCAAACGTAAAAGGTTTTGAAGTTGTATTAAACTACTTAATGTGAGGAAGTATATGTTGATTTTAAACCATTTATTTATTAAATTAACACAGCAGTTACTGTATTGTGATGTTAACCTTTACTGTTATATACAATTACATAAACACTGTGAAGAGAAGATATTGCCCCCGTCCGTTATTTAAATTATTTCAATGTAACTTTCTCTCTTTTGTGTAGAAACAGAAGCAACACACAAGCATAGAGAGATACGATACGATAGTACTTTATTGATCCTAATTTGGGAAATGTTTGTGTTGCAGCAGCAGCATAAAAAGACATGGCATTGTACAATACAAATTAAAAGACTAGAAATAAACAAGAAAGTAGAAATATACATATTGAATTTACAAATGAACAATAACAAGATATAAAGCAAGAGGGCGAGTGTCTGCTGCTCATAGGAGTCCATTCTAACCTCGGTTCACTCTCTGATTATTACCAGCCATAATAAGGTCGACCTGCAACTCACCAAAAGAAAAGACTTCCTGTGAAGTTACCGTGACATTTACACTTAAGGAACTGCCACACTGAAGCAGGGAGCGTAATTTACTCCTGACTGAAACCACAATGAATATGAAGGAGTTTTTTGTCCTCCCATCTCCTTTGTGCAACTTGAAAGGGGCTGCTGTTTTAGTGTCTATTAAGAAACCCAGGTAACGTCACAGTAGGGCTGAACGATTAATCGATTTTAAATCGAAATCGCGATTTGAAATGATGCGATTATCAAATCGCAAAGCCTGCGATATTTTGTAACTTTTTTTTTACACTTTTTTTTTTTTTTTTTCTTGTGTGTCAGTCATCCACACCAATCAGAAGTGCTGTGCTCCACATGTACCAGCCATTGTAATCAATCAGAAGTGGCCCATGATAGAAGGTGATTGACAGATTGATCCAATCACCTTCTAAGTGCTTTTGAAAGTGCCTGCCCTTTCCAAATGGCTTCCAATGGAGCTTTAGATGCTTTGGTGAAACAAACCACCTGATTCAGGTTAGTAATGCTCCATCACATGTTTCTGTTACAGGGAGAATCTTAAACTGAAGCTCGACTTTAAAGCAACCCAACGGAGGTTTCATGTAAGTTTAGTTCTTTCACTCGTAGCTCGGGCTGCGAGGGTGCTAGAGACGGGAGCACGTTGATACGACCTTCCTAGCCGGAGATATGGCCGCATTTTACAATAAACTTCCGTTGGGTCGCTTAAAAACAAATATCGCAATTCGAATCGCAATATTTGTGAGAAAAATCGCAATTAGATTTTTTTCCCCAAATCGTGCAGCCCTACGTCACAGACATCAAAAGTGCTTATAAACAAGTGCAGGACGGGCTCTCCTTTGGTGCCAGTAGTACTTGACGTTAATCAATCCATTACCAGCTCCTATAGTTCAACCAAGGGCTGAGGAAATCAACCAAACTAATATGGATGTGTAAGTGATAACAATATATCTAAAATTGATACTGCTACACTCAGAGCTTTATCCTTAAGAGGAAGTACTGTGGGCGTGGTGACATTTGTTTGTCATTGCTTAAAGGGGACCTATCATGCAAAATGCACTTTTTAATGTCTTTATACATAAATATGTGTCCCCGGTGTGTCGGGCAACTCACGCAGCGTCAGAAAATAAAACCCTCTCTCTTTTCCTCCATACCCAAATCTCTAAAAACGGGGCTACAACGGAGCTGATCCAGATTTGCGTCCGATATGACGTAATATCGGAAATGTGGACCCACGGCCCAATCAGAAACGTTGATATCAGAAACAATGCCCGAATATTTTGGACGTAATATGGTCGGTGCATGTTTACATTAGCATCGCTAACACTCAGAGCTAACCTGTACTGGAGAGCATGTGTGTGAAGAAGCAGGAAATAAAAAGGAACTCACCTTGTGGTATAACCCATGGATGTATAATAAGAACTGGATACAGCGTGGGAGGCGGGACCTCATTCATTCCTATGAGAGTTGCTCATTAGCGCATGATGACAACATTGCCCAACTTTTGAGAGAGCGAAACGTCACAGATTACCCGGCATGCCTGAGAAGTACCCGTATGTGCACCTTTATATATACAGTCTATGATGTGCACTCATAGAGCATGCGCAACTTTAACCACGCCGCCCAAAGGCTCGTTCACATTAAGCACGTGAATTTGCGTACACGTACAGCACCGCGCGTTCATGACAGCATGGTACTGGATTTATATTAACGAGGCGGCAGTTAGCGACTAGCTAGTAAAGTTATACACATCAATCGTTATGTACTTTTATATTACGCTGACATCAGGATCTAGTGATATCCAAGCAACAGAGCTTCATTTAGCATGATGCTTGTGTGGGTTGTACATGAAACCACTTGGTAATATATAAAAATGTAATGTTGAAGCCTGTTATGATCAATTGTGAGTTAAAACTTATCTAAAAAGTAAAGCTGATGATGGATTACTGTGGTGGAGTTAAAATAACAATAGCCTATTTCTTTTTGAAATGTGATGGAGTAAAAGGATAGTAACTGTGATTATTCATGTGAAGTAGCCCACAAGTAACTAAAACAATTGCAAGTGCAATAAGAAGCTACATGAACATTAATCTACGTCGGTAATATTAACTTTATTTAATACAACATTTACGGTACAAGATTACATCATACAGCCCATGTAGTATAATATTTTACAAATGATGAATTACAGCAAACATGTGCAATATATCCATTAGTACAGCTCCGTGGGCTGGCAGTAAGGCGATATGGGTCCGTTGTTATTGTGCATCCATGGGTAAAGAAAAAACGCATGTAGTGCTGAACACGTAACATGAACGTGCCGGGCGGCGCGGTCCCGTGGGTTAGATGCGTGTTCATAATGCAGAGGGAAATAACTCTCAGAATAACGTTATTAGCACATTTTTACAACTTGAGGAACGAATGTTTTTAATAAGGGCTATACAAACGTTCATACTGGGTAGTTTATTTAGTTTCAAAAAAATTATCCAACGAGTTACAGACCACTCTTTCCCCATGTAAGTCAATGGGAAAAAGTGTTTCCGGGCCCAGCAACCTAAAGGAAGTGTAGTACCGCTGTTTGGCCACAACGAATATTCTCATCAGACTCCGGCGCACTTCCTGGGGGCTTGGTATAACCGGCAAGAGAGAAAGCCTTTGAGCTCCAAACTGTTTCAGAAATAATCCTTGATAATCCATGATATGGCATTTCATCACGGCAGTATTTAGTTTAGACAGTAGCTGCCGGGTCCCGCATGAGCTCAGCCCCCTCCTTTTTATTTTTAAAGCTTTATCCCCCAAATGAGCACTTTTGAAACAGGAAGTGAAATAGAGGGATATGAGGCATGGCTAGAACGGGTGGTCTGTTTGGTATTTTGAGCAAAACACTTCATAGACATGTTTTTTTATAATTTTTATTTTTCTGAGACCTATTGCTATTGCCAAAAGCATGATAGGTGACCTTTAAATTTAAAAAAAGACAGCATTTTACCTTTCCAGCTTTGAAAGTTGTATACTATAGTTTTACTTTAGCAGATTAAACAGATAACTGGTGACTAAAGTGAGGTCCCATGTAATGGTGAATCATCTCATCTATATCTATTTAGGATCTTTTGAAAGAATGAAAAAGTAATATTATTTTCTTTACTGATGTAAATGACGTGGTAATATATATATTACAAAGCGACTTACAATAAGTGCATTCGACCAAGAAGATACAAACTTGAAGAAAACAGAATAATATAAGTACATCAGGTTTCATAGAGCAAAAACATTTCAAGTGCTACTCAACTGGCTTTAGGTGAGTCAGTCCTTTATTAGTATATAAGTGCTTTGTTAATAGTTCTATCTATATATTTTTTATAAACTTTGTTTATAAATTTTCGTACTCAAATTAAACAGAGATGACAGAGCGGTTGTGATTGACAGTGTCACATTACAGTTGTAGAGATCACATAACATATGAAACATTACAACAAGACAACAACAAAAAAAACAGTCGGCTTGGTCACACAACAAATACAAACAAACACAACCTCATTCTCTTCAGGTAATAGTACAAATACATTTAAAATGTTTCACATATAATATATATATACATATATAGATATACATATATATATACATATACATATATATACATATATATATATATATGTATATACATATATATATATATATATACATACATATATATATACATACATACATACATATACAATTATAATAAAAAAAAGATACACACAAATACATATTCGGATCTTATTCCGGAATATCCGGGAAAAATATGATTTGCAGAAGGTGGAGCCGAGGTAGAAAAATCTTGCAGACCAAAGTGACGTTTAAACTGATTCCAAATCCTTAAGGAGGTTTTAACAACTATATTTTTAGCATAGAGGGAAACCGGGCTGTTGATGGGGGAGTGTACAAGTGATGTCAGTGACACAGGCTTAGAGAAAAAGACTCCATAGCCAGCCAAGCCGGGCGAGGATGAAGTGTATTGGACCTAAGCCAATACTGTAAGATTCTTAGGTTGGAAGCCCAATAGTAAATCTAAAGTTTGGCAAGGCCATTCCTCCAAGAGGCTTTGGCCTTTGTCGAGAGTCTTTACGAAGTCTAGGTTTCTTTTTGTTCCAAATAAACTCCAAAATTGAGCTATCAATTTTCTGAAAAAACGCTTGAGGAAGAAAAATAGGTATACACTGAAACAGATAGGCACATTTAGGGAGAGTATTCATTTTTACTGAGTTGATCCTCGCGGCCAAATTTAAAGGGAGCAGTGCGTTAGGTTCAAAGTCTAAACAGGGTGTAAAATTGGCCTTAAAGAGACTTTTAAATGTGCTAGTAACTTGTATTCCAAGATATGTAAAGCTTTGCAGAGATACTTTAAATGGGAAGTTATGTAAAGGACATTTACGTGCGGTTGAGTTTAGAGGAAATAATTCACTTTTACCAAGATTAAGTTTATATCCTGATATGAAACCAAATGAGTCAGCGTGGCAAGTGTAGCAGGGATTGAAACAGACAAGTTCGAGAGTACATAAGAAGGTCGTCCGCATAAAGAGAGACTCTCTGTTCTGCGCCATTTCTGGTTATCCCAGTAATAAGGGGGTTAGAGCGAAGCGCAATGGCGAGGGGCTCAATCGCGAGGCGAAAAGCAAAGGACTCAAAGGGCAACCCTGTGGTGGACCTATGAAGAGGGAAATATTCCGATTGATTGTTATTAGTTCTAACGGAGGCCTGAGGCGAGGAGTAAAGCAGTTTAATCCAGGTCGTAAACTTTTTCCCAAAGCCAAATTTGTCTAAGGAGTAGAAGAGATAGCCCCACTCCACCCGGTCAAAAGCCTTCTCTGCGTCCAGGGATATTAATGCTTCTGGAGCACTAGAAGAAGATGGGTTATAAATTGTATTAAACAACCGTCTTAAATTAAAAAAAGAGTGTCTATTTTTAATGAAACCTGTTTGATCAGGGGAGATAACAGAGGGAAGTGTCGACTCAAGGCGTAAAGCTAAGAGTTTAGACAGTAGTTTGAAGTCTACATTCAGCAAGCTTATAGGACGAAACGAGGCACAGGACAAAGGGTCCTTATTCTTTTTCAAAATGAGGGAAATCGAGGCCTGAGTGAGAGTCTGGGGTAATTTAAGAGATTCAAATGAGTCATTAAACATGTCAATTAAAATAGGAGCCAATTTATGTAAAAATGCCTTATAGAATTCAGCAGTGTAGCCGTCTGGTCCTGGACACTTGCCGCATTGCATGGACTTGGCTGCAGTAGCCAGTTCCTCAATAGTAATATTTCTTTCAAATCGTCAACACAGTCAGGGTGAACGGTGGGTATATGGAGTGAGTTAAAGAAACTATCCAAGTGTGAAGAGTCGGATGTGTTTTCAGAAGTATACAACGATACGTACAAATCTTTAAACTCATCATTGATTTTCTTAGGATCAATCGTCGAGCCTGAAGAGGTCCTAATCTGGGGAATTGGTGGTGAGACGAATGCAGTGATAGGCTAGCAATCTACTAGCCTTATCCCCATGTTCATAATAAGTATGTCTAGATTTCAGTAGCTAAGACGAGAGGTGCTCCTTGTATAAATCTGGAGAAGAGAAGCAGAATAAATTGCGTCCAGCTGTGCAATGCGTCTCGTTAAATTATTAAGTCTTTCCCTTCTCACTTTCCTCTCATAGCCGCTGTAAGAAATTATTTCACCTCTGATGTATGCCTTTAAGGTCTCCCACAACAGTGACACGGACACATCAGGAGTTTTGTTTATACTAAGAAAGAGATCTATTTGTCCTGAAACAAATTCCACAAAGTCTTCATTTGAAAGCAAACGGTTATTGAAACGCCATGGAGCACGGGTTTTTTTTCACCCTGTGAAATGTATTCTCATAGTGACTGGGGCATGGTCAGATATGACTATCGCATTATGGGAAATTGATTTAACAGAAGGAAGAATTCTATTGTCTACGATTAAATAATCTATACGAGTAAACACGAGACATTTGAGAAAAATGAATATTCCTTTCCAGAGGGATTAAAAAAACGCCAGGGGTCAGAAATGGCAAATTGTTTTTTAAAGGATTGAATTGCCTTAGCAGACCTAGACAGCTTACAATTTCGGGTCGATGATCGGTCCAGTTGAGGATCCAGCCAACAGTTGAAATCCCCTCCCAAAATAAGGAAATGTGAGGATATATCTGGTAGAATGGAAAATAAAATGTGTAAACAACCCATCATCATCCCAATTTGATCCATATACATTGACAAGAAGCACTGGAGTAATTTTACCACTAACAATTAACCTCTTAAGCCCGAAGGTCCCCCCAGTGGACCCCTCCCACAGGTTTTTTTAGAGACTATGTCTCAGGGCTTCTTAACATTTATGAACTATTAATGTTTCATACCCTTTTAAGGTAAGAAACTCCTGCTAACTGACAATAAGATCAATTGTTAGCTAAAAAAAACACAAGAGTAATACCAAGCCTTTGAATTAGCATTGAGCGAAAAAATGCTAACTAATGCTAACGCTTTTTTACACAGAACTCACGGTAGAAATGCCCTTATTACTATCTTAACTGCACAAACAAGATATACGATTTAAAGCTGAGACTCCACAGATTCCACACATGTAATGTCATCACTGTGCGACCTTGAATTCCTGGAGCTATCAGCCAGAAAAGAGAAGTAAACAACATCCGGTTTCAAAAATATTACAATAATTACGTCTTACCTTTTTTGATTTGTGATCAAAAGTTGTGTTCAACGGAATAAAAACGCCACTCAAGGTTAATCCAATGTCTTTGTGTCACATAGAATTTTTTACTGATAATCCATCATCATCAAGCGCTTTGAGCACTGGAAAAGCGCTATAATAAATGTAAGGAATTATTATTTTATTATTATTATATTTATGGCAATATACTGGGTATAAAGTTTTGCCGTCCAGGCTTGCACTTTCAGATATGTTTCGTTTGCTTCTCTATTACGTCCACTATGGTAATGTTTACGTGGATTTGGGAATTGACCAATGGGTTCCAGAGATATGGTCCTGCGTAAAGTATAAAGAATGCCAGCCAGCGTAACAACATTACGCAGCAGACTTTACTTATTGTTTACAACGTAACGAAGCAGGAATTGCAGGACCCAGAGCGCATGGAGCACAGAGCGGACAGCAGATAACGGAATTGCAGTTTTATTGCTTATAGATTATCAGAACATTTCAAAGGGGACACAGCCACATTGGATATTAATATATGGATTAACTACATCATCGTTGTTATCGTTTTAATGCCATTGAAGACCAGTTTAGACCAGACAACGAGGAAGGTAAGTCATTGTTAGCCTAGCGCATGTTAGTACCACTTGTTTTGATGTACGTTTTTGTTGATAACGTCGCGAGTTTGTATCTTTCAGTGTTGAGGTGGGCACCGTTAGATTCTGTGTCTTTACGATCATAAACAATGTGTTGGATGTGCAGCTAGGATAAGTAATAAGGGAGCTAGGAGTGCTTTTCGGTGCAGTAATAGGTTAGCATTTTTCGCTCGGGGCTAATTCAGAGGCTCACTGTAAGAGGATAACAGAGTAGGCCTATGTTTTATTTTATTTTATTTTTGTTTTTTTCACAACAGTTGTATTTGGATGGAATGAATACCTATAGTGATAATTCAAAGTAATAAAATGATTTTTACAGTGAAAAAGTTCAAATGGAACTGATGGTTCCCAAATTACCCAGAGGTGAGTCCGCTTGGACTTTATTTTTCTAAACCTCTCTAAAAAGGTCAAATTTCACTTGTTTTGCATCAATCTTGATACAGGGTACTTATTATATGTTATAGTTTGGATTCCTAAAGCTTTTAGTCTACTAGACCATCATTCAAGGGTGGTTTCACTATAAGAAATGTTTTTTTTAGGCGGACATTAGAATTGACTTTAAAATAAAAACATCTATATTGATTCTGACACTTCTACATCCAACTCACAGATGTAACCTTGCTTTGAGAGAAAAGATTATTAATTTACCCCTTTTAGAAGTGAAGATATAGTCTTTGTTGTGTTAGTGGCATTTTCGAGCCTGAAACCTGAAAAACAGGCTCAGGGCTTAAGAGGTTAAGTACCTCCCGTTTTGGTCTGCCGTCACATTTGAACACACAAAAGGAATTGACTTGTGCAATAAAATAGCTACTCCCCTAGATTTCCCCGTGAAAGAAGAGTGGTAGGTATGGCCAATCCAACTGGCCTTTAATCTGCTTTGATCAGAGACTTTAAGGTGAGTTTCTTGTAGAAAAATTATCTGTGCACCCAGGTGCTTGAGATGGTGCAACACTTTGCTGCGCTTAACTGGATTGTTAAGGCCCCTACAGTTCCAGGTACAAAAGTGAAGCCCCTCTCCATCTTGTTGTATTAATTTAGGTGAAACCATAGAAGCATCTTAAGAGGCAAGGAGTGAAGCATAATAACATATAAGCAGAATGAGGTATAACGAATAACAGCATTTCAACATGTACAATGTTGATAGACCAAGCCGACACGAAAAAAACAAAAAAGAAACAACCAAAAAACACACAATATAGAACAACCTTTTGTGGTAAAAGAACCACGTTACTCCCTCCCACCTTGGCAGAAGTGCGTCCCCATGCGAGACACGCCGATCAAACCTTATAGGAATTGCTAAACGCTCCGTCGTAGCTACTACCATCCTAGACTACTACTAACACAGCCTAAAGCTACCCAAAGAGAAAGGTGACTGGGTAAAACAAGAGTAAACACGCACAAAATAAACAGAACATTAATACGTTCGTCACACGTTTAGACATGTTGTCAGTGACTAATTATCATGGAAAGCTACAATGACTTACTGGGAGATGCAGTCCAAGATGTCATGAACAAAACAAAAAAGTGTGACAAGGAGCCGGCTCTGCTAGCTCAGCCCTGCTCCGTCACACAGCACTTGGAGTGACTGCTTTCTTGAGTTTTGTATTGACAAAGTCATGTGCAGCTGTAGGGTCTTCAAACCGATGTGTGTTTCTGCTCGGCAGCGTGATTCGGAGCACCGCTGGGTAGAGAAGTCCAAACTTAATGCCCGGACATGAGTGCAGCTGACGCTTGACAGTTCCAAAAGCAGCTCGCTTTTTAGCAATGGTGGAGGTGTATTCAGCAACGATAGAAATCCTTTTACCCTGACAGTTCCCCGGCCCGACGTAGGATCTCATTGCGAATGTGAAAGTAATGAACTCTTACGACGAATGGTCGGGGTGCATCTCCCTCTCTGGGCCTGTCCCGCAGTGTACGATGGGCTCGATCTAGCAGGGGCTTTTCATCCAGGCGAAGTATTTCCTGAAGTAGTTTGGCGATACACTCGAGGTCCCTCCGATATGCCCACCAGCCGAATATTATTCCTTCTGGATCCCCCCTCCAGGTCCTCGCACCGATCATCAACATGTTTAGCCTGAGCCGTTAGCCTGCTAACTAGGGATGTCCCGATCACCTTTTTTTGCTCCCGATCCGATTCCGATCATTTGATTTTGACAATTTGCCGATACCGATTTCTCCCGATCCGATCTTTATGCAATGCATTAAGAAAAAAAAAAGGTAACAGATAACGGCTG
Source organism: Pseudochaenichthys georgianus (assembly GCF_902827115.2). Taxonomy (NCBI): domain Eukaryota; kingdom Metazoa; phylum Chordata; class Actinopteri; order Perciformes; family Channichthyidae; genus Pseudochaenichthys; species Pseudochaenichthys georgianus. The sequence continues at coordinate 3,909,290 of NC_047506.1, read as the reverse complement.
GTCATCCAATGCGATGAATTCAGCTATCTAGTTTGTTTGGCCTTTTCACTGTTCTGGGGCAGTTTCTCTTTCCTTTTAAAAGTCTCTGAAAGTGTCGGTTGTTTCAGTGCCGTTACCGGAGTGGCCGCTGTGTACTCGTCGTGTTGTTGTTTGTTTCTCAGGTAGCGTATTAGATTGGTCGTGTTGAACGTAGCTCTGTTCTTTCCACCACGCGGAACCTCCGCCTTGCAAACATTGCATCTGGCTGTTACACTGCCTTCGCTTTCAATTTTATAATACTTCCAAACTCCTGACATTTTCTCTGTCCCGACTCCCGAGTCACCAGCTGAACGTAGCCTCTCGTTAGCTTACTGCTACTAGTAGACACTGCGCCCACTCTGTTGCCAGATTTCAGAGAAATAAGCAACCAGGTCTATGAAAACAAGCCCAAAGAAAGCAACACATACATGATGTTGTGTAATTTTTAGGGCTGTCAAGTTAACGCGTTAATAACGCGTTAACGCAAAAAAAAAATTAACGCCACTAATTATTTTAACGCGATTAACGCATGTGTATTTTTTTCCCTCGGCCACCCCGTAGTTTCAGAGCGCATCGAGTTTAAAATACCATCTACAAGCTGATGCTGCTGACAGCCCCGCTTCTGCCGCCCGCTTGTGGCAGACCACACTTCCACGCTCACCGGCAGGCACCGACTGGCCATCGGGAGGACCGGGAGGGTGTGTGTGGCCCGAGCGAGCGAGAGAGAGACCTTACGTGCATTTCCGTACCGCAGTGTGAACGCGGCTATTGTTGTTGTTAGCATCTGGTGCTAGCTAGCTGCGCTAACGGATATAAGGAGCTGTTTAAATGAAAACAGAGGAGCGCCCTATCCACACAACTGCGCTGAGCACTTGACTTGATGCAGGAAGCCAGACAGTGGGACAGTGTACGAAAAGTCAGCACACTCATGATTGCAGCGTCCAGGCAGCTCCCGTACACACACACACACACACACACACACACACACACACACACACACACACACACACACACACACACACACACACACACACACACACACACACACACACACACACACACACACACACACACACACCCACACACACACACACACACACACACACACACACACACACACACACACACACACACACACACACACACACACACACACACACACACACACACACACACACACACACACACACACACACACACACACACACACACACACACACACACACACCATTTGTATTGTATGAGAGAGGTTCCAGGTTGAATTGAGGCGAATATTTGTAATGTTCAGAGGTTGTCGTGTTTAATATTCATGAGAATATTTGTCATTGTTCAAATGATAATAAACATTAGCATAAAGCATATGTGTCCACTCATATGTTGATAAGAGTATTAAAAACTTGAAAAATATTCCTCTAAGGTACATTTAGAACAGATAAAAAATGTGCGATTAATTTGCGATTAATCGCGATTAACTATGGACAATCATGCGATTAATCGCGATTAAATATTTTAATCGACTGACAGCCCTAGTAATTTTAAACCAAAACTAAGTCCTCAGGATGACTTTAAGACGTGAACATGGTAATTTTTGTTTTGTAACATTAAATAAAAAAAAAATCCCGATCCCCGATTTTTTTCTCCCGATCCCCGATCTTTTGAAAATCACGTGATCGGCTCCGATCCCCGATCACGTGATCGGATCGGGACATCTCTACTGCTAACTGTAGCTTCCAGCTCCGTTATCCGGCCACTATGGTCCGTAGCAGCTCGTTCAAGCTCAAGCACAGTTTGCCCGTGTTGATCGACTTCAGCTTGTAATGGTCCTATTGACGCTTTAAGTTATTTTCGGACAGAGGTAATCTCGGAGCGTAGGCCGTCAATTTTGCCAAAAATGCCGGCTTTCATGGAGTCCATCATACTTTGTAAAAGTTTGGCGTCGAGTGCGTTAGCTTCAGCCACCCCTCGAGTAGCGTTAGCGAGCAGAAGACATTTCGGTTGTTTTGGTTAACAAAAGTCACGTACGACGAATCCTTAGATTATGTTCCATTTCATTTCAACAATAAAAGACCAAAATTGTGCAGGATTTATTAAATTAAGTCACATTCTCAGGAGCAGCGGAGAAACACGTCTCACATCCTCAGAGCCCGTGACTCCGCCCCCGTAATATTTTTAAATGATTAAGGTGCATGCTTCAAATAAGCCAGTGGGATTTCTTCCTCTTCCTGAAATATATGATTTGTTTTTTTTTGGTGTGTATCTGAAATGCTTGTTAGCCTTGAAGATGGTTCCTCTACGGTTCAATGAGGAGATTGGAAGAAAAATGAGAGCGAGGAAATGGCTGCCAACTGTCTTAAATGGTTTGTTATGTTCTCTCTTCCCCTTTTGTCTCCATGTCAAATGAGGCGAGACAAACAAGTACAAACTATTATCGTCAGCACACGCTTTATTTCTGTCCTCTTGAGTGTCTGCCTGGACTTTATTTAGAAACAAAAACAATGTCCTCTGGTTACGGATGTATGTGTGTATCCGTCTGTTCTCCTATGTCATAGGTTTCAATTGCAGATGACGGAGGTACGGCAGATTTCTGAAGCATCTATTCACTATTACTCCCTCAATTAGAGTCTTTGTTGTACTCACCCTCGCAGCGTCTGGGCTTCTTTTTGTCTTCCCTATAGGCCTCATTTAGCTGCAGCACCTCATCATCTTTTCTTAGCTCTCTTCACCCCCAACAAAAACACACCAACACTCAGTTACCGCCTTTAAACAGCACTGTTGAATGTTATAACATTACATTTCAGTTTGTATCTCAGACTGCATTTGTATTTATTTACTCAGATTATGTAGCAACTCTGAGCTAGTAATCCAGATATGCTAATATGTTTAATCTATTTGTTATACTGTTGTGTATTTTTCTTATTGGATAAATTACAAAAAAAGACATTACCTTGCGGTCCAAACTGTAATACAGCAAGGATCCCTCTTATAGCTCTGGGTATGCAATGCTTTCAACATGTTGATGTTCATTTATAAAAAGAAAAGGGTGTGCGTGATACCGGTTACTAAGCTTTACGTGCACTCACTGTTCAGTAGAGGGGTTTAGCAAACAGTCAATTAAGAACTCTACATTACAACAGAGTGGTGCAGGAACGAGTCCTAAAACCCGGAAGTCAGTTAACATTTGACCACTTCCGGTTCCCTCGACTCAGAGTCAACGGGTTTTTTTAACTAGTCTTTGGAAAACAGCTGGAAATAAGGTCTGTGGTTGACAGAAATGTAAGAGACGGATCACGTGTTGGTCTACGACATTAAATCCATCAAACACCACTGGTGATTTCTGAAGAGTTTAGGTGTCTGAAAAACGATCGTTGTTAACAAGTGGCTGAATAGGACTACAGAAGTTGTCGAGGACGTTGTACGTCATTAGGCCGAACACGTAAACACTCCCGCTAAGTTTGTTTGCCCTGTTCTGCTTGAAAGCGAGTCCCTGCCTCCTGCAAACTGTTCAAACAAACGCTTCAACTTGTACAATTTAGAATCTGTATGTTTGAATATCGATCTTAAGTTGGCGTGACGTTGAAGTCGTGCGACCTTGCTGTAGTTCGTTTCTAGCATAACGTTAGCATTTTGCTTCTGGCGATTAGATTTATGATTCGAAAATTATAAAAGTAGGATAGACGTATGGAGATTATCCGGCTGAACAAAACGTGCATTTATCAAAAAGGTTCGTTTTCCACAGATCTTATTTTTTACAATATTTCAAAATCCTATGGAGAAATCCCATTGCTTTTTTGTCGAGGGAACCCTTGGGCAGCTTACCATCGGGTCGGCCTACACAAATACGTCATCACTGCCCTCTATAAGATAATGGTGAATTCATTTCAATAAAATTAGATAATACCATGCTACATGTAGCACAAGTCACAAGACGTCTCAGTTTCGTCTCTCTCTTTGTTCACAGTGGTCTTTATCCAGATTAACTCTGCAAACATCACTGGCCACGCCCATTCCCACAGAACAGAGCACACACAGTAAGTCAACAGTTAATAACAGGTTTCCAGAATTGTACGAGGGAAGTCTGGGAGAGGTTGTTTTTGTCTGCAGTCAAATAATTAATATCGTTGTACAATTTGATGAGAATTTCTTTGGAAGATGGTGTTGTTTCCTGCAGCGACACTTCTGGCATGGCAGTGATGATAAACGAGATGCTGAGGAGTTTAGCATAAGGGATGCTTGCACACGGCGTTCGTCTCCTTTAATAGATATGTTCTCTTATTTTGATCTATATCTTCCAACTAAGGCATTCATCTTTGAGACAGAGCGAGGGCCCACTGTCAAGTTCAAGTTATGTTATTGATGTTGTAGACGAAATATTTGGCTTCTTCTTTACCGTTATGAAACTTCAAGATGCCATAAAAAACAACGAAAGAACCATTTGAATTTCTAATATGCAGGGTTCAATTCAATCATGCAAAGTTTGTAAAAGCACATTTACATACATTTTAAAACCCTTTTCTCCATTTTTCCATCTTGAGATAAACCATTATTCGAAGGTTGAAAAGATTCAGGAATAACAATATATGAATATTCCTGAGTGTCTGACGTTGGTTGCAGAATGACAGGTCTCTCCACTTTGCCTGGAACATTAACTCTCAATAAGCACCCTCCAGAGATTCCAAGAAAACCTTCTCTGCAGGAGCTTTCGTGTCTATTTAAAACCCTGCTTTACTCGCTCATTAAAAGGAGGTGACGGGCAGAATAAGACGCGACAAGTTGACATTTCCTGGTAAACAACACTAGCAATTAATAAGGCGATAACGTGAGGCAATTCATTGTTTGCTCATGTAAAAATCCACTTCATTATCGGGTCCTGAACTTGTCTGATGAAAAAAAACAGAAGAATCTCAGAGTCAAAGGCTGTGATTGAACTCTGATGCTAACAAGCACTCACATTAGACCTCAGTCAACTAAAGGTGAATGCAACCATCATACATCATGTTCTGGAGAATCTATTGGAGTAGTGTTCATAATGATGAACATTAAACAACAACATTACTAATATGTCGTTCTCAGTCGTTGACATTTAGACAAAGCTCCCCTGAAGGCCGACTTTGAGATACATAGGGGGAGCCCAAAAGAATCGTGCATATTTGTGTCACACAGATTAGAAATGTTGAGTTTCTGTAAATAAAAGTTCTTGAAATAAATAATAGTCATTGTTCTTTACAGTTTCTGAATATTTGTTTTATATTTGTGAATATTTCTGGGCGTTGCCATGTGTACGTGGCGGCGGTGCATTCTTTACGCTACTTACGTTGCTATGGTTACGGCAGGCGATGCTGGGGCGGTATTTGATATTTTCATACTGATCTTTTTTTTAACTCTGGCTTTGTAAGAAAAAATATGGCGAAACAAAAACAGCCAAGGCTCCCAGCTTTTGGATTCACAAGCAAAGAAGCGAAGGAGTCTAAAAATTACAACGTGAACGGAACAACTTTTAGTTGGACGGCTGTAAGCGGCGTTAGGGTCGAGTTTGACAGCTCCACACCGAGGGAGAGGCCTGCCGATGCGGAGCCTGAAGTGCTTCAACAACGGCCACAGCTGCCGGCGCCACCTGCACTAGCGAACCTGACGATGCCCATGACCTGCCTTTTTACTGGACACAGAAAAGATGGAGTGAGTGGAATGAAAGGTATCCATGGCTTTTCAAAAGAAATAAAAAATGTGGATGTGAGATTTGCAAAGAGGCAAAAAGTATATTGATCTCCCTGCCGCTCGCAAAAAAATCCACCTCAGTGCACCTTTCACAAGAATAGATTCAGGGAAAAGTCAGCAGTGATCAACAGAAAAAGAGCCAGCCACATGAAAAAGCGATCGAGATTTCAGAGATGAGAAAAAAGATGTCCTACCAAACAAGGTAGCCCTATTGGCAATCAATGTTGATCTAATGCAGGAAACATATACATCTTTCAGGTCTGCCTATATGATTGCCAAAAATAATAATAAATAGGGCTCCCCTGAAAGCAAATGGGTAATTCGAACACTGACAATAATGCATATCTAATATCAGTTCCAGCGATAGTAGAGGTGTAACTTAATAGCAGTGGAAAATCAATGTTTTTGCAGATCCCGAGTTATTTAATTCCTCACCTTGCTGCAGTGACGTAGAAGTGTACTTGAAGCTGTCCACATTTATGACAGTGGTGTATCATTTAATTGCACGCTGAAATTGAAAGGGCGCTAAATCGAAAAAATACCAAAAACCATGTAATTTAAAAAACGTTGTATTATATTTGTACCCAGCTTAACCTCATAATTATCTACATTCATATGCTCATATTCACATGCAGCAAGGCTTTTATTCATGTATTCTATACCTGTTGTGTTAGTTTTATTATCTTTGCTATTTAATGCCTGTTTTTAAATGTCATTTTATAATGTGTTTCTGCTGTATTTCTTCTTAAATGTCTCTCTTTTTTTTCTTCTTTTTTTTTAAAGCACTTTGAATTGCCGTGTGCTGAAAGGTGATATATAAATAAACTTGCCTTGCCTTCATCAACAGTGGGGCTGAACAACTTGGAAAGAATAACCAATTGTACTAGTTGCCATTTCAATCAAATCCAATGTATAGGTCAATCTAAAAAGTAATGTACCGGCTGTGATAAGGTCAGGCAGTCATGATCCACATGTGTCATCAGTCATAAGGTGTACCTCAAAGGGCTTCACTCACATGTGTCATCAGTCATAAGGTGTACCACAAAGGGCTTCACTCACGTGGGTCTGATGTGATGTGTATAGATTTATTTTTCTAATCACAGGTTGAGAGGCAATAAAGGACGGAGATGGATGGAGCGCGGCATAAAGTGTGTGGCAAACAAGGATAAATGATAGGGTTAAAAAAAGGGCCAACTGGAGTCCAATCACTCTCTATTGTGACTGTATACATTGCAGGATGATTATATATTTGGGATTTTAAATGGATTGAATGACTGAGGTAGTTTTCCAGACAGTCAATACTCACATGAAGAGTCCGGCAGTGGCTCAGTCAGTAGGGGCTTGGCCTGTGAGCCGTAGGGTCGCCGGTTCAAGTCCCCGAACAGACCTAAATACGGAGTGTGGACTGGTACTTGGAGAGGTCCCAGTTCACCTCCTGGGCCCTGCCGTGGTGCCCTTGAGCAAGGCATCGGACACCCCCACTCCCATTGCTCGCCGGGCGCTGTACAATAGCTGCCCACTGCTCCTAGTACTAGACTCCTGGTACTCGGATGGGTTAAATGCAGAGGTTAAATTTCGCGCTCTGCTCTGATTCTATCTAAGTGCATGTGGGATTTTCTTTATGTATTCTCTGCATATTTTATCTATAATTTAAAACAGTGGTTGCACTTTACTTCCCTGTTTTCAGTCCAGTTAAAAAGGTGAAATGTAAAATTGAATACACTTTTATCAACTCACCATGCAGCTCGAAGTTTCTGGTCAAGTTAAAAAAGCTCTCACATAAAAGCATAATTTATGAATGAATTCAACAAAATCAGAAAATTAAGAAAAACATTTCTTAGGATTTTCCAGATCTTCTCAACAGCTCTTAAACGTGAAAGGCATTAAGAGAGATTTTTGAGGTTGCACAAGTTAAAAATAACGGATTCTTGCTAATAATTATTTTTGATTGATGTTGCAATTGCGATGATGATATTTGATTGTTTGATCTTTTCGGCACCATTATTCTCATTATCATTGAAAAATACACCAAACTACAGTGTTTTTTAAGAGGATCTGTACCAAACAAAGAATATGTGTAGGCCTGGATATCTCTGGAATTCTTTCTTAAAAATGGTATTTAAACACATATTATTTAGCTTTTAACAAATATTGTGCTTCCTGCGATTTGAGTATTGCACAAGTCCACTTTTAGATTTTGACAAAGTGCAGTTCTACTAGGGGTCAAACAAGAGAGCTCACAGTGAGGCAAACACATCAAATATTAAATAACATTTTATGTATTTTTGATCCGTAACTAATGACTCTTTTCAGTGGCAGTCAGTGTAGCACTGGTGAGTCAACAACAACAAATAAAAAATCATCAGAAGTAGCTGCGAGATGCTAATGCTGCCGTTGGCATCAGCAGTGTTCACCTGAAGCATGAATAGAGCAGATGTGGGCAGACATTTAAAAAAAGAAAGCCCTGCTTGGGTGAATAAACTCGTTCTCTGCATCCCTTATATGTGACACCTGTTCATTTGAAAGCTAATTCTCTTTGATTTCATGTATACGGCCGTCCTGCTCTCTGCCTGTGTCTCTAATTAAGATCCTGGTGCAGCAGCACTAATGTTAATTCACAGGTGTCTGCCAGTCACCATGGAAACCTCAAGGTATGCCGCCTATTCCGTAACACACATGCACAGTTTTTTTTTTTTGTTCTACGCCCCTTATCAAGACTGATTAGTCTGGACAACAAACAATGTTCGCTGCAGCTGATCTCTGCTGAACAGGAAATTGAGAGTGGAGATGTTCACGTGCATTCTGGGTAGTACAAATGTAACATTTGTGATATTGGGCTATATAAATAAACATTGATTGATTGATTGATTGATAAAGACACCATAAAGACTTCTTCATGAAAACACACCATCCCTGTACTAAACTGTATTTCATTTTTACATCAGTTTATTCAATATATGTATATAGTATTACAGTACAGAGTATGAATTCTTATGTACAGTTTTTCAGTTTACATTCTGTCTTATTTTCGTATATATTTGTATCCCTAGAACTTACTTGCACATATTGCACTACTTAATTAATATATTTTTCTTTTTATGTTAAGTATATTGAGTGTTGTTTTGTTGGAGGGGAATTGAGACTTAAGATTATTTTGTGCCAAAACTACACTGTTGCTTTTGTGCATATACAAAATAAAGTCTATGAATAATTGAATATGAATCCGTTGATTTTTCCTCAGGATATAAAGTGCATAAATCGAAAAATGTGAGTGTATATTCTCAGTCTCATGTTGCTTAAAACATTTTTTGGTCGAATCGATTACCTCTCGGTCATAGGAATTCAGGGTTGATTTATTACATTTAGTTGAACAGGTGAAAAATCTGAAATGCACACGATCAGAAATGTGTTTAATTTTCTGACGGTTGACATAATGAAAAATGCCCTATTAATTTAGCATTTGTATACAGTATTACAGCCAGCAGCAGGTTAGCTTAGCTTAGCATGAACACAGGATGAACCACATAAACTATCAACTATAAAAACATTGTGCCGCTATGAAGAGGGTTTACAAAAGGTCATGTGACTATTTCAAGTCTTCTCGTCACTGTGAGGGTACCAGGAAATAGTATGGCACATAAAAACAAGATTTTCGAACAAACAAGCCGTGACGTGTTAATAAGCTTTTGAGCCAATTCTTTCTGACACTGAGGACGTATTCTCAAGCGTTGAGTCCATCTCTGGTTGCCGCATTTTGCAGATTACCTTTTATACTAGGGATGCTCCGATCAGGGATTTTGGGGCCGATCGCCGGAATCAGTATCGGCCGATACCGATCGCCGATCCGACCATAGGGTGGGTGGGGGCTTTGGGGATCTTCCATTTGAAGTGATGTTTAAAACTCAGTTAAAGGGGCTCTTTTTTATATTGCTTCTGTTTATAATCGTAACGGATCGAAAAGTTCAGATACATTTTTCAATACATGATGCGTTTCCACAAACAACCAACAACATAATTATTACATTCAAATGAAGTACATTATTCAAGTTTGCATTAACTTTGGAGAATAACATCTCCCTCTCTCTCTCTCCTGACAGCCGGTCAGTATCTCATGCAGCTCACTGATCCAGTAATGAGTGACCCGACAGTGAAGAATAAATATAATAGTTTAGGTTGTTGTTGTTCTAATGAGATGTGTGGTATTAAATTGTCGTTGTTGCGTTCCAACACGAGGGATTTCTGCTTCACACACGTTGTATACCGCTATTTTATTGTCTTTTTCAGACACCTTAAAAATCTGCCAGACTGGTGAAGCCATTTTGGCGAGCTTGTTTTGCCGCGCTCAGAGGAAAGTAGGGCTGCTCGATTATGGCAAAAATCATAATCTCGATTATTTGGGTCAATAATTGATATCACGATTATTAAAAACGATTATCCATTTACTTTGAAAACGTCAATTTATTGGAGAAAAACAGTATGTTTTTAACAGTTGATTACCCTGAACTTTAAGTATAATTCAACTGAAAAACCAATAAAAAAATAATCGTTTTATTTAGATTACATTGTTTTCGTAATCGTTGCAAGTCATAATCGTAATTGCGATTAAAATACGATTAATTGAGCAGCCCTAGAAAAGTGTCATGTATTTTATGTCTCCTAATCGGCCTTTATAGAGAGCACTGATTGATCGGCCGAGAGTGAATATCGGCCGAGAGTGAATATCGGCGGCCGAGAGTGAATATCAGCGGCCGATCGATCGGAGCATCCATATTTTATATAAATTCCACAATTTTTTCTTATATAAATACGATAATTACATAAAATACTTAATTGCATTTGAATTAAAGCAAAAAGCCTCCTGCACCTCAGCTCGTGGTGGACAAGTGTCGATCGTTGACATTTGAAAAAAAGGAAGTGAAAAAGACACACACTATGGTCTCAATCAATGTAGCTTAAGTGGATTAAGAAGAACAGCTTTAGGTTTCTTGGAATCAGCTTCAAAAACAACCGGACGTGGCCATCATGGAGAAACAAACACCCCAGAAACTGCTGTATTAAGAAAGGAGAGCAAAAGAAGGCAACATTTCACAGATAAGTTCTTTGAGAAGGAATAGAAAGCCCCCTGACTGGAAACATCACAAACAGGCATGAGATGTGCTCAGTGTACGACACACGGCTCTTAAAGCCACCCAGAAGGACCCAATCGAGCATTAAGGATACCAGTGAGGTGCCCGTGAATAGCCCAAAGAATATTAAAAGACAATATCCAGCGCGGTATCAGCATGTTTCTCCTGCTGCTGTGTGGCAAGCCGAAGTATCCTCGGTTTTCCCACAAGACTACAGAGCAGTTTTTATCCTTAGGCTAAAAGACGACTCAATTCATCCTCTGCGACATTAAAAAAATAGTTTTCCTTTTTGTTTTGCTTGTGTAGAACAGACCGAGTGCAGCTTACAATTCATTGTGCAACCCCGTGTTGCCAAATGATGATACCTAGAAATATGTGATATAATATGTGATATGGAGGTTTAGAGAAAGATGTGAAGATTAAACAGTGTCATGTGGGTTTGTTGATAAGGACATTATGTCAGGATGTAGTCGCTCTGAATAATTTGCCGCTCTAATAGAGAACAAACAGTACATTTCCCTCGCTATCGTCCTAATATGACAAGAGATTGGGGAGGAAAACAGCCGAGCTTTGTCCACGGGGTGTTGATTGCTAGTTAATGCTTTTATTTTCCAATTTTTGTATTTTCCCATTGAATGAAAACAGGTTGAGGCTATTCTACTTCCATAATAACAATGCATAGAAGTTGTTGTTTTTTATTTATCAGTGATTAATGATAGGAGATGCATAGCCTACAAATATTTTCTTTTCAATCCACCTCTATTTCAAGAGTGATCGGGAACCGAAAACAGTCAGACAATACAAATGAATGTGTTAATAATTAAAAACAGTTATAATGCATAGAAAAGGTAACATTTTGAAAAGATTGCAGGAACAGATGAAGAGCAATCACTCTGACTATGAGGGCTTTTTTCTCAATCTTTTAAATGGATTCAAAGTTCCTCTGAGTAATCAGCTTTGATGTCATGTTATTTTGTTCGTTGTTCGGCGAAAAAGGGAACTGATTTTTTTACAGTCAATGTTTTTTCTGTTCCAACATTGAAGATCAACATCTGTAGAATATTAAAGGTGGGGTAGGTAAGTTTGAGAAACCGGCTCGAGATACACTTTGTTGTATTCCATGGAATGCTCTTAACGTCCCGATAGCAATGAATATCTTAAGTGCTTTGACAAAAAATCCATAAAAAAAATTCATCCGTGGAAGCCGTAAAAAGCACGACCGATCATCTGAGCGGCCCGGCTAAAATAACTGGATGGCCTACCTGCCTGTCAGCCTTCCATCTGTACACAAACTAATCTCGTGCCCTCATTGGTCATGCATGTTCGTGTGTGTTGGAGGAGGGGCTCTATAAGTCTGAAGGAAGTGGCAGATTTTATCCGGTCGTGTATTTTCTAATTCTAGCCCACTCGAGCTGGTTTCTCCAAAATGACCTACCCCACCTTTGATTGCAATATTGATATTGATTTAGTTGTTCCAGATGTCAACAGCCAATAACAAAACATAAAGCACAATGGTAAACTGAATCAAACATCTTTGGGCACTGGTGGTCAGATGCATTTATGCAGAAACAAAATCTACTGAAAGGTAAGAACGTTGCATCATTGAAATGTATCCTTGTGAAGCTGACCGTTGAGCGGCCCGACCAAGCAAGGAGGCAGAGAATTCAAAATATAACCCGGTGTGGGCATTTATTCATCGCTGTGGTACAGGATACACAGCCTCAATATTGCTGGCCAGGTGAACACAGTCACCAGCCACAAGGATCTCACCCACACTACCAGCCTCCACAGACAGGGAAAACAGAGCCTAAATACCTACACACTAGGGCTGTGCAATTAATCGTATTTTAATCGCGATTACGATTTTGGCTTGCAACGATTACGAAAACAACGTAATCGAAATAAAATGATTATTATTTTTATTTTTAAAAAAAAAAGAAGGAATTATTATTTTATTTTTTTATTGTTTTTTCAGTTGAATTATACTTACAGTTCAGGTTAATCAACTCTTAAAAACATACGGTTCACTTTTTTATTTCAATAAATGGATGTTTTCAAAGTAAATGGATAATCGTTTTTAATAATCGTGATATCAATTATTGACCAAAATAATCGTGATAATGATTTTTGCCATAATCGCCCAGCCCTACTACACACTAATCAGCACAACAAGACACAGGTGAGGGGGGGGGAGGAGACAACACAGGGCACCAGGTGAACACAATCAGGAGTAACAGACATGGGGAAAGGGAAACACTTTTCAAAATAAAAGCACATGTGCAATAGTACAAGGCCCGAAGCAGTCAGTCCACAGTGACGAAGCCATCTTCGTCACAATCCTTGAAAACGAAAAGGAAACCAATTTAAGTTTCAGCTTCACGTGTGATTTAAATAACAGGTTATCTCAAAACCATTGTTATGTCATAAGAGTACGGACACTAGAAGTTCTTTCAAATTTGAGAGGCTAGAAAATGCAAAAGTCGACTTTGCCATCTATCATCTGAATCAAATAAAGAGTAGTTCATTGGCTTCTTCATTGTTCATGTTGGGATACATCTCATAAGGGCATCATTAAAGAATACAGTATCAGTCGAATCATTAATCTGACTGATAAAGATGAAGTGTTAGGCATTATTGAAGCTGAACAATAAATATTAATCGTGGGTGTCCAACATATTGATCTACATCTCTGTGTTTCCGATAACGTTGATGGACATTTTTCACTATTTGCCAACGTTCAAAAGAAGAACTGATCAGAACATCAACAAAATAATTAGCAAATTAATCAATGGATTTGTGTTACCGAGTAGGGTTGCCAGAAACTGACCATGATCAAAATCGATTATTCGGCATTTAACTTCCTTTGGATTTGTAAGTTCGAAGTAGTTCCTCGAGGAGGAACTCTTTTTACCTGCCGCTTTGTTCATCTTTAGTCGCACGTGTGAGGGAGAGGGGGGGCGGGGTCGGTGTGTAGCTGCTGCAGCAGCAGTCTGCTCTGCACGCAGGCTTCCTCCAAGTTTACAGTAAAACAAACTGGTGGTGTGACCAATGGCCATTTACAAGTATTAATACTATTACTATTATTAGCATATATATATTTATATATATATTTTGGTTGAAACTAAGCCAGAAAAAAAAAAAAAAAACATAAATAATAATAAAAAAAAATTAAATAATAAAAAAAAAAAAAAAAAAAAAAAATCGATTTTTAAAAATAATATTCGATTATGGAGACTGTAACGAATATTCGAATAATCGAATAATCGCTGGCATCCCTATTACCGAGCCAAGGGATCATTATTATAGCTAAAAGCTCATCTCCATCTCGTCCTCCAATTGGAAGATTGTCAGATCCCAAAGTAAATACTGCACTGCCTGTGTAAGATGATGATGTGTTTTGCAAGACTAGAAAATAGTTATATAAATGCAGTCCATGTCCGATCAGATGCTTCATCATCGAGCAGAAACGTGTTCCTACACCAGCGGACCACTTCAGTAATTACACAGACTCCCTGCGTCCTACAACCAACTCAAAATGGTTACAAAATGTTATTTTCTGCAACAATGACCACCCAATGCTTCTCCATTCTCCCGTTTACCTGTAGCCAATGCCCCCTGGGTTGCTATGGTAACACGGACAGTGTGAGTTAGAGCGACAGCCCCGTTTTTAAGCCCTCTAACAGAGTTAAGAGTGCATCCTGCGATAAACGCGGTGGAGAAACCTGCGGTGCTGAGGGGTCGGCCATCTCACCGGTTAGGGGCCACAGCGAGCTGACGTAGTCGAACAACAAAGGAGCAGCCACTGATTATTACGCTGCTGGCTGCCAGGCGATACCCTCCTCTGTAACCTAAGGTCCTTTGTCCATTTAGTGTTTTCTCTGTCTCCACATTTCAGAGCATGCCAAAGAATTTCCTTGATTATAAATGTTATTTCTATTATTATATGTATTTACATTTAAGAGTAGGCCGAAGACCGGGCCGAATGTTGGTTTAAGGCGAAAGAGAGAGAAGTATCCAAATAATAACAATTCGTAAAGAGAAGTCCAAAAGATAAATAGATCTGTGTATATTATTTATCTTCTATTCTATTCCATAAATCATCTCAGCTCATTATTTCAGGCATCGGTATAATCAATCTGCACACACACACACACACACACACACACACACACACACACACACACACACACACACACCACACACACACACACACACACACACACACACACACACCACACACACACACACACACACACACCACACACACACACACACACACACACACACACACACACACACACACACAACACACACACACACACACACACACGTGGTTGCCATAGAAATCCTAAAGCCAATACATCCCTAAACCTTTCCTCCCTCAAGTCAACGAAGCCAGCGATGGAAATTGCCCTATAGGTTGCCATTTCTGCAGCAACGTTACACACCTAACCTGTACACCCCTCCCCCCTAAACCCCCAGCATGCACTGTGTTTCCTCCCATCCTCCACCCCACTCAGGAGGAGACAGCATTATAAATCAATTTACAAACTGCGAGAGACATCCGGAAGAGGATGGAAATGAACAACGGCAGATGAAGGATATTGAATACATTTTCATGCCACCACAGTGCGCCGGTGTAAACAGTGGCATCATCTCGTGTGCAGCTGGCACAGGAGGAAACCTAATGGTGTTTCTGTGAGTGTGATGAATTGGGAGGAATAAGGGGAGACAAAGAGGGTCTGAATGAGCCTGTTGCTCGAGCAGGATCCTGGATAATAAATAGTGGAAATGATCAGTCATAGCAGGCAAGGTTGTTTGAGGTAACTCGATTGTTGAATGAAATGGTGAAGGTGGTTGAGGAGACAAAAAGTCAGGAAATCCAAAAGCTTCATAAATCCATCAGTGAGTGCAGGGTTTCCAGCAGGTGTCTGTCTCACAAGATGAGACCTTTGGCTATGCGGACAACTTTCCAACCTTTTGGGTTTTTAATAAAGGGGGCTTTTTGAAAGATGTCAGGTTTACATTTAGAGCAATAATAAATCATGTTAACGGTGCGGATGGCATGACAAAATTGTATTCCTGGTTACATTTAGTTCAGAATAAATGTTTGTTTTGAGTAGAAAGCAGAAATCCAGTATTTCTCTTATAATTATACATGTCTGTGCCTGTTTACATGCCCTGAATATCCTGTCATCCAGAAAAACAGGATGAAATCACGAGACCTGGATTAATAACTGAATATTAAAAAGGCCAAAAATCTGATCCAACATTGCAAAACAATGATGAAACCAGCTAAAACAACTTTTCGGTTATTTCAACTTAATTAAATTTGGTAAAACAATAAGATTATTGACCCAAATATGGTATGACACGCTTCTCTCGATATTTTCTTTGTTTAATTAATTTGGTGGCTTGAAACAAACCAACTCATTATCATAATAATTAAAGGTAGGGTGGTAATTCACTTCAGAAACACTTTGTTATATTCCATGGAATGGATAGCAATGAATATATTAAATGCTTTGACAATAAATACATAAAAAATGTCATCTGTGGAAGCCGTGGCGCTGTAAAAAGCACGACCAATCATTTTAGCCGGCCCGGCCCGGATTGGCTCGAGCTTGTACTGGCATATGATTCGATTGGCTGATGCTTCCGTCGAAGCTTCAAAAGTAGAACTTTTGAAGCGAGCAACGCGAGCCCCCACAATGCAGTTCGGCGAAGCGTGACGTCACCCCATTCAAAGTGAATGGGCAGAAGCACGCCGCCGTGTGTAAGCTCCGTTAAGGCAAGAATGAATATAAGACACATAGTTAGTCGTACCAATATCATGCTACAGCTTTTATTGAAAAAACATTAACAAAAAGGCTAAAAGATTGTTTAGCATCAAGATTACATAACATAGCTTCTGTTTTTGAATGCCTTTAAGACTATCATAAGTTACCATTGACTTTCTTGTTCAGAAATGTCAGTAACATGCTGCTAATGCCAATGGCTATTTTTTCGTCAAATATAACGTGATATTTTTGCTTAGGAAATACTTTCGACTATAGACAATACAACTAATCTGACGTCACATCTGGGTAAACAACATGGCACTGCCGGTCTGCCGCCCATATTCAACACGCATGTAAACCGTTAGGCGTTTCCATAGCAATATATGCATAGCAGTTAGCACAACAGCAGTACAGTATAATACATGAACTACCTTACTTGTTAGTAGATAGTCGAAGTTTCCCGAAGCAGTATCCATGTGAACATGCCGGATTGAATAAAAAAAGTTATTCTTCATCTGAACTTGACTGTAACAATTATAACCACAGACAGGATCACTGTACCCTCTCATTAAGAGAAGTTGGAGATGAAAGCAGGAGGTTTTAACAGGTTCTTACGTCGGTTATACTGCTTCTACAATCCTCCTTCTACAATGTCCTCCTTACGAATAATTGGGATTTAAATAATCTCAACTTTTATATTTCTTTGCTCTTTTTCTGAGCATAACTGACCGCTAGCTAGCTGATCAGGCTAATGCTAACGCTAATGAGACAGCTCGCAATCTCAACAAGCTTCCCAGGGGGCATTGCGTATCTATTTACAACATGTGACACAAATGGGTGCAGATCATTGGCTCAAACAGAAAAACACTCCCACCCTGTCCAAAATCAAATCTAAAATTAACATGTTTTCCTTTTAAGGGAAAGTTTTTAAGTGAATACAATACAATACAATACAATTGTGAATTAAAAATGGTCATATTTTGTGAATTTATTGTGATCTTTCTGTTTATAGTTTCTTTTGACTTTGTCTTTCTCTTTATTTGTAATCACTTGTTTCCGAACCCCTATCATATCACCCTTATTACTGAGAACTGTGAATAAAAAAAGATTGATTTACATCCCAAAAGTAATTGCAGGAAATATAAATAGCCCTACTAATGTAACTAACGTGGCCGGTACTTCAGCCAAGTTTACGTTACATGCCTTTAAAGAAAGGAAAACATTTAGATTAAATTACTTCCATGTCTCTCCCATTAGCCTCTACTGTACTCTGATTTTGCTAAAAAGCTATAGAAAATGTTAGTATCATTACACGAAAAGGTAAGACGGTGACTATGTTAAAGATTACACTTGTTAAATGATAGCTTTGTCTTTGTGATCATGTTAGTATGCTTATTTAGCTCAAAGCTCTACAGCCTCACAGAGTATATTGGATGGTATTTCTTTCTACATAACCAACATTCTTTTTTTCTTATAGCTCTGGGTTGGTCGCCACCAAGTGAAGAGAAAAATATGTATAACAGTGCTTCCTTTGTCTTCCTGCTGTTTCTCAGCTTGTGTTGATAAAAGCATGGGGAGTGATTCAAAACTTGTGGGAACTGAAAAAGTGGGAATTGAAACCAAAACAATAAACTGAAAGACACTAAAACTTCCATTGAAACTGCAGACTTTATTATTTATTTTTTCACATTTATACATCTGTAATATAATAAGGCCGATTGCTGCAGCCCTGAAGTTATTAAAATAAGCTTGTCAAGGAATAGCAAATGTGACATAGGCAGGAGTTGTTAGTGGTGTTTCCCTGGTGTGTAACAGCTCCTGTCTCCTCCTACGCGTTTCCTCTCCAAATAGGCATCTCAAAGACTGACTCCTTCCTGAAGCTAATGGTGATGGGGCACTACTTTTACCCTGCTAATTACAGACAGCATGGCAGAGATGACATGTAATATCGCCATGTTTGCTGCTAATGTTAAGAAGATTGCCAGCAGTTAAGAAGGACAGGAGCCCTCACAACTGTGTTGGATATGGGATTTTGAGTGGGAAGACGCCATTAACAAGATTTGGGGTTATGGGGGAGCGAGTGTGTCACATGTGGTGAATCGAGTATTTAGAAAGACAGAAAAGACAGAAGCAGAGCAGCCAAGGATAAGGAGATGATATCCTTCCGAGGGTTTCCCCTTAATTTAAAGGTCCCCTATTATACTGTTTATCATCAATAGGTGTCAGATAAATACAAAACATATCTGAAGTGTTTGGCTCCAACCACCAAACAGATCATTGAAGCATTACCCATAATCCCCTCTGTTTCAGCCCTGTTTCCAAAGTGCTGATTGTCTGTTACTTTAGATGAAAATAAGGAGCCCCTCCCCACGCCCCTCTGAGAGATATTTGGTTACAAAGAACTCAATGGAGCTCTAGGAGGAGATTCAGGTGATAAGGGGGGGGGGGGGGGGGGTTACCTTGGTTGCTGATTGGCTAATGGTTACACAAGACAACACATCGTTATGACATCATAAAGTGGCCACAATCTGATCAGCTCATTTTCAGACAGGTTTTTATAGAAATGGATCAAAAAGAGAGAAAATCTTTGTTCCTGAAACTTTCAGAATCTCTTTCACAGAGTTACACATGTTGATGTAGAAGAGACATGAAGAAGAGGGGACACATGTTGATGTAGAAGAGACATGGAGAAGAGGGGACACATGTTGATGTAGAAGAGACATGAAGAAGAGGGGACACATGTTGATGTAGAGGAGACATGAAGAAGAGGGGACACATGTTGATGTAGAAGAGACATGAAGAAGAGGGGACACATGTTGATGTAGAAGAGACATGGAGAAGAGCGGACACATGTTGATGTAGAAGAGACATGAAGAAGAGGGGACACATGTTGATGTAGAAGAGACATGGAGAAGAGGGGACACATGTTGATGTAGAAGAGACATGGAGAAGAGGGGACACATGTTGATGTAGAAGAGACATGGAGAAGAGGGGACACATGTGATGTAGAAGAGACATGAAGAAGAGGGGACACATGTTGATGTAGAGGAGACATGGAGAAGAGGGGACACATGTTGATGTAGAGGAGACATGGAGAAGATGGGACACATGTTGATGTAGAAGAGACATGAAGAAGAGGAGACACATGTTGATGTAGAAGAGACACGAAGAAGAGGGGACACATGTTGATGTAGAAGAGACACGAAGAAGAGGAGACACATGTTGATGTAGAAGAGACACGAAGAAGAGGAGACACATGTTGATGTAGAAGAGACACGGAGAAGAGGGGACACATGTTGATGTAGAGGAGACATGGAGAAGATGGGACACATGTTGATGTGGAAGAGACATGGAGAAGAGGGGACACATGTTGATGTAGAAGAGACATGAAGAAGAGGGGGCACATGTTGATGTAGAAGAGACATGGAGAAGAGGGGACACATGTTGATGTAGAAGAGACATGAAGAAGAGGGGACACATGTTGATGTAGAAGAGACATGAAGAAGAGGGGACACATGTTGATGTAGAAGAGACATGAAGAAGAGGGGACACATATTGCTGTAGAAGAGACATGGAGAAGAGGGGACATGTTGATGTAGAAGAGACATGGAGAAGAGGGGATACATGTTGATGTAGAAGAGACATGAAGAAGAGGGGACACATGTTGATGTAGAAGAGACATGAAGAAGAGGGGACACATGTTGATGTAGAAGAGACATGAAGAAGAGGGGACACATATTGCTGTAGAAGAGACATGGAGAAGAGGGGACATGTTGATGTAGAAGAGACATGGAGAAGAGGGGATACATGTTCATGTAGAAAAGACATGGAAAAGTGGATTTTGTATAATAGGTGACCTTTAAAAAATGTATGTCAATACATAACCAAAATACTTCCCATTTACAGCATGTTTTCCAGAGTATGTACCAAACTTGTAAAAACGTATCACCGCAGAATTGTAATATTTATGAATATTTTGATGCCACTTATTTTTGGCCCACCAAAGTCATCTACTTATGTGTCACCATCTGTCATAATACAATGTCTGCCACCAGCTTTGCGAGGAAATACTTCAAGATTGCAAGGGCTATATTGTCCTCTGCACGACAGATACACATTTAGTGGTAGTTTTTGGCAAAGAAAATCTAAACCTCCAATGTGATATAATTGTGCAGGGAAAATGCAGGAATACGTGAAATGCATGTGAAACAGAACAAGACAAAACAGAAACGGTGCTCTGTAAACCAGTGATTGAATGTGCCGGACGTTCAACAATCACTGCACCATTTTGAGTCTCAGCATGACAACAACTTTAATTTGATTAATGAAAATTATTAAATGTCACTTAATGAGGCGGTTGTCAGCAGACAGATCACATGCTGTCACGACCTCGACAAACTGGAGAACCCAAATGCACGACCCAGAGACACCGTCTTGAATGTAACAAAAACATTATTTTTTATTTCAAAGAACAAAAAATCCCTCTTAACAGAGTAGGTACCGGAATAACAAAAGTAGTGATGTTACGTATTGCGCAGAGGCTTCGGAGCGTGTGTCGAGTAATCCCCGAAGCTTTTTGTGAAGCATGAATCGAGGCTTGTATCGTTTTGGGCCAGTGACGTCACCGATGACAAACGAAGCCTCGCTGCCTGTCGATACCACGTGACTGCTTCAGGAAGCGATTCAGATCGGTTGAACCACAACGCTCATAATACCCATGGATGTATAATAAGAACCATATTACCCCTCCTGTACCCGGGCCCGGTGACACGATGGAATCAAGAGAGCTCAGACCCTCACTTATATGTCGGAACATGTCATATAAATAAAAGTATAAATGGATGCAAGCATAAATAAAAACATGAATAAATAAATAAATGAATAAATATGTTAGTGTTTTCAGTGAGATTCAGCGTGTGTGCTGCGGCTCAGCTGGAAAGCAGTCGACTCACGACCGCAGGGTCCCTGGTTCAACGGCTGAACAATACGTCTTTTTTGTTGTTTATAAAAGCTACAGCTAAATGAGATAATGTAGTTAATAAATGTATTCTTTGATATGGTTTAGCCTTTCTCCGGCTACAACATGGTTAAGTTTATGAATATTATTAAGGAATATAAATCCCTCTTTGCAATGTTTACCAGCCTCCTTAGGCTTTTCAATCACAATCATTAAACTGGAATAAATACAATATTGTTAACATGAAAATATGATTTTATGTTGGTTGTTTAGAGTTATTCTAAGGCTTTACTCATCGGGAACTCGGTATGAGAGAGCACACTGTTGAGATGTCCAATCTGCCTGTTTTACACACTTTGACCAACAGGGGGTTTGTGTTCAAATGAAGCCCATTTTTCCACAAGGAGGAAAAAACTAAGCGAAACAAAAAGAGAACTTAAGTCTACAAAAATAACCTGACATAACTGGAAACGATCCTCTCTTTGCTGAGGCCTGGCACGACCATACGTGTGAAGCAAAGACGAACTGACACAGGACAGGGGAAGACAGGACTAATCAAACATGAGGTGAGTGGGAACAGGTGGAAACAATCAGGGGTGGGGCTGACGATGGCGGGAAAACACACAAAGGGAGGAAGGAAGTAACAGGGCCTGAAATGAGACAAGAGGTACGTACAAAATAAAACAGGAAATGGAAAACGAGACATGACAAAAAGACAGAAATGACATGACGTGAAATAACATGAAAACCTGACTAGACTTGGAATGAGAGACATAATACATAACTAACAAAGTTGACGAGACACAACACATGCAGTGTACTTGGTATTTCATGAAGTGTCTTGCCCAAGGACACAACGACTGCAATGGGACTCGAACTTGCTATCCCCTGATTGGAAGTGCAGCACACTATCCACTGAGCCACAGCCTCCCTATATAATCCTCGACCGAGTCTCTTAATACGGACCACATTGTAATTTAAACAAATCTTATGAGTCATTCGAGGTCAGTTTGTGTTTGTTGTCTTGGGATAAAATCTAATTGTCAACACAAGTCAACTCCTCCAGAGATTTCATTCTACCACTTAAAGAAGAGCACATTGTTAAGTCTTTGGGGGAAATTGATTCAGCTTCTTTCAGTGGATGCAATTCAATCGCTTAATTTGCACCAGAAAGTCATCTCGTTTTGTCGATTTATTTTCTTTTTACCCGTTTGAATTAGTTTTTATTCTTGGCGACCATTTGTCGTTTTCACTGCATGCTTTTGTTTTTGCTATTGAAACAATCATAATGCAGATTTACCTGAACTTTGTTTGGCATTTTTGGCCTCCAAAATTATGTATTTTTGAACAGGAATATTATTTATAACATCTGTTTGAAAGAATGTAAAAAGGTGATATTACTTATATATATAAAATCCAAAAAAATATAGTGTTTTTGTCAGGTTTGGGGAAAATAGGACCCAAGTGCAGTTAAAAATACAAAAAGGTTTGGTACCAAAAAGCGAGCTTTATTAAAAAAAAAAAGCAGAAGACAAGAAAAACAAGAAACTAATTAACAGACAGGAACAAACTTACAGGGAACAGGCAGGACACCTGGACAAGCATAGACGAGACGAGGCAGGGAACATGGACACGAAGAGACGACAGGTAGCAGGGACATGAAAACGACGACGAACAGACATGGAGCACAGGGGAAAACAAGACTAAATACACAGAAGGGTAATCACAGGACAAGACACAGCTGGCAGGGGAGGCAGAAACACAAGGGCAACAGGTGAACACAATCAGACACACCAGGGAAACTAAAGACAGAGAGGCAAACACAGGGGGTGTTTCTCAAACTCGAGTAAAGCTGCTTCAGAGCCACTATTTCAAGCACACTACGTCACCGAGTGCCGCAGAAGGACTGTTCCAATGTCCAGCATACTTGGAATTCTACCGAGCCCGGCGTACTTCGTTTGGAGACGTTTCGAGGCTGCACATGTGTAGACTCCGCGGTCTTAAAATCCCCACAATGCTTTGCGCACGGACCAATTTCCCCAAATCTGTGGCGGAAAATGTAAGACGGGGCCTCTCATATGACGCACACTTGCACACTTGCTCGCCTGTTCCACTCTTCGTTTTCTGAATGCCAGGAAGTATTCTTACCTCGCTTCTAAAGCAAGACGCTCGGAAGACATGTGCTACCAAGCAAGCGTACTCGACATTGAGAAACACCCTGGAAGTACGACCAGACAAGATACAAGGAGGAAAACATTTCAAAATAATAATGGTGGAAAATGAAAACAACATCAATCCAAAACCATGACGGTTTTTTTCTTGTCATGTCATACTCAAAATCATTTCGAACTGGACTTGAATATGTTCTATATTTACTGCGGGGACTCTACTTGCCGCTGAATAAAAGCTTTTAAAGCAAAGAGTTATTTTTATAGAAATAGCTCCTTCAGACCCCCCAATCATTTCTGTGGAAGGGCTATTTCAAAGATCACTTATTTGCCATTTATACTGCCTGCAGTCTTTGGTAAAAGGACAGGAAACGCTGGAAAAGGAACTGAAAGGATCGACAGCCACAGACGATTTGAGTTAAAGATTTTGAAGGGTCCAGCATGTAGCTAGATGATAGGAAGGATATCTTTAGCACTAACATTTGGAACAGTGTAGGTAGAAACTGTTTGTGCAATGAAAAGACTGCATGACTACATTTCCTTTATTTGTGTTCAATATTGTTTTTGGATAGTTATGTGTGATCATTCATTAGTATTGTTTACCATAACGTTAAATTGTATTTTCTGTTCGACAAATATGTATGTGTTCTGACTTTTTGAAAAATATCCTGCAGATAAATATATTTCTTTCATCACACATTTTACAATCATAAAAGATTGATTTATGTGTCTTACAAATGCCATCCTTTTCTTGTCATTGGGACAAAGCATTTTTGTAATTGACCAGTTCTTTTAAAATATAACGTAACATAAGAAAAGGGAGGATTTCACATCTGTCGTCAGCTGGAGAACAGGGTGATTTTAGGACCAATACATCTGATTTCATTTCATCATATCTATTGTTTCATTATTGGCGAATACAGCAATGCAACTCGAATTCATCACAACTTTTTTTATGTAACGTAAAAAGTGTGAACATTTATCAACATTTAATCCTTTGGTTTATCCTTATAATAAAAAAGGGCCACATTTATAAACACATCTTGAATGAAAGATATATATATATATATATGATAGTATATTACTGACCAAAACAGCATATATCATACATATCATATTATTGATAGTACTGGAAATCGTGACACTTCGAATACAAAAAGGACATAAGCAGAGATGCTGTAGAACTTTTCCTTTAATTAAAGTATTTCACATCCACAACACAGTATACAGGCAGACAGTCAGAGGTTGTAGCATCACAGTAAAAAAAGCTGCACAATCCAGACTCACAACAGAAAACAGCAACAGCGTCTTCATCTACGTCTGGAAATAAATGAAAGACTTCAGTGTCAAGTAAAGGACGGGCACTTTTCCTTTTTCAGAGAGATCCCGCCGAGACATTCAGACTCGAGCCTATGTACAATATATTTTAAACGTGAACGTCAATGAAAAACAACATCCTTCAGTCTCACACACAGCGGCACTCACACTTTACTCAATTCTCATTTTAATAATAATAATAATAATAATTCCTTACATTTATTATAGCGCTTTTTCAATTTTTCAATTTTAAATGTTATCAGTCAAGTCTCTCCACCCCTATTCAATCAAACAGCTATTGAGTGCGGAGATACGACGGGTTTCCCAGCAGCAGGATGACAGGAAAGGTGATTCCTGTAATTCCCCCGTTGCCAAACAAAGACCAACATTTTAAATAAACAACCTTGTTTTGACCACACAACGAGCGCGACTCTGGGAGTAATGGTGTCTGTTGTTGGTTCATTACCATTACGTTTCTCAGAGGGAGAATGCTGATTGCTTTGTTGGTTTTAAGCTTCACAAACACGTCCACATGTTGCAATATCAGAACACCTGCAAGATGTAATCAGGAGCATTAATTGCATCAACAATTGCTTTTTGACTCGTTAGTATTCAAGCCTCTGACAGTATGATCCATAATGCAATTTTGACTAGTTTCTAATAAAAATATCAACAATTTATTTCTTATTTGTCAAAATGATAACAAAAAATATGTGACTTTTATTCAAATTTAACAACAGAAATATGTAATGTTGGAATTGTAACAATATGCAATTCAAGATTTTTAATTGCAGTTCAGATGAAATTCAATGGTAACTAGTCTTAAAATGTAAAGGGGGCTTGAAAACACAATTGTGTCAAGGCTATAATTTAGTGTGTATTAATTAATTCACCCAATATAGTGCATTGTTAGTTAGCTTTAAAGGTGCAGGTAGGCATATTATTTCAGTATTGTTGTAGAAAGTACAATAGAAATTAAATGTCTACTCAAACAGAGGATCATTTTTCTTGGTTGCAACAACATTGTTTGCAATGGCAAAACCTTTTTTCCCCAACAGTGATAAGAATCAAAATCATCATCATTTTTAAACCGTTCGTTTTTTATGTGTGTTTTCTCAGAAGCAGTCAAGTGTGCTTATCAGGAGTAATCTGCTCTTAACATTATTCAATATATGTATAGAAATATGTGGTAAACCTCCGGCTCAGCTTAAAATCTATCCACAGAGCAATCAGAAGTGAACAAACCAATGTTGTCAAATGTAATGCTTTTAGGGGTTTCCGACACACTCCCCCCCCCTGCCTGAAACGCCTCAATTGGACTTCTTTGTTTACATCCGTAAAATAGTGACATCACTATGTAACACCCACGCTCCGATTGGCCAGCGCTCCAACACATTGTACGTGATAAGCTAAGTGGCGGGACATCTCTAAGCGGTTGACCAATCACAACAGAGCATGCCAGCTAACCAATCAGAGCAGACTGGGCTCTGGTTTCAGACAGAGGGTGAAAAGAGGTGCTGCATTAACATTAAAGCATGGAAACAGTAGAGACACTAAATACAAATATGAACAATCTGTCAGTCTTCATTGTGATTGAAACGCATTAAACTTAAAAAGGTGTAACGCTGATACAACCTCCTAATATGACTTCAGATATGGAAGCAGAGGTAATCAGATTACTGTTTATTGTTTTCCCCTCTGCATTTCCATTCTATTACATGATAAGCCACATAAGCAATTGTTTCTAATGATACAAAACAGAACTCTATTTGAATCAACAATATTTCAGGTGTAAAAAACATTTGTGTCAGCAGTACATCGTCATCTAGGATCAGAGCACATTGGACTCACCACTGCACGATATGAATCCACTGAAAGTCACCACTGACACTACTGAAGTGTGTTAGTCATGCTATAACCGTACGAGCAGGCAACAGATCACTGACTTTCACACCAAAACAAAGCCGACCAGCAGTTTCACCGTGTATGACGAATATATAGAGGAGCATATCAACAACAGTGCTACAAGGGAGCTACAATCACCAGGTGAGAGGAAGGCTCTTAGCGTGTGAGGCGCCTCGGTCATTTGCATCTCTGTGATGTCTCTGATTTATCTTCTGTCTGCTCTCATAATCCAAAGAGCTGCTTTTTACGTCAAAACACTCCATATTGTCTTCCTCGTTTCCTTATTTGACTCTTGACATGTCTACCTCTTCCCCTTGGGCGTAATTAAAGTTGAACCGGGCGTAATTAAAATGCCTCTCGTGATCACTGCTCACTCGCTGGTGCATAATGGGCTGACAATCGTAGAAACGAGTACATTGTGTAGATATATATACAGTACAAATCCAACAAAAGCATTTTACAAAACATGTCGTACATAGAAAACATAGGACAAAATGTCATGCTAATCAAAACACGCACACTTTCTCTCATTCTCACACACACATCGTAAGGCTTTAGGGTTTCATAACACTTTGAACATTTCATGCAAACACCAGAATGTCAGTGACGTGTGTGCCATGCAACTGTTACTACTCTGTTATTCTCATATGAGACATTTAATACATTTACATGCACACAAGTACTGGATCTGCCAATGCTGGGACTAAGGCAGCGGCACTGGTTGCATAAATGGCCGACTGTTAAATTTGCTTTACATGACAGACAAGTGTAGCTTTCTAATCAGCTAATTTCTTGTCCCATTGAGATCGAAATTATCCAACAACTGGAAATATGTGAAGTGCTTTAGAGAAGAAGGTTGGAGAGGCCGATTTAAATGAGGCTGCGTGAAAAAAGAAAAGGGAAACTAAAGTAATCATCTTGGACTGTGAAGACGAGGCGAGAGCTCGTTGCCTGGTTGCACGAGATTTAATCAAGGTGCGCACAATGAATGAGGCCTTGGTGACTGCAGTGGATCGTGCTCACCGGTTCCTCAAAAGGCTCCAGATATCTCATCAGCCAAACTGAAATTGAAATGAGGGAATGTTTATTATATGTTCTTCCTTTCAGCTCCAGATTCCTCCAGCCCGTGTGAACTTATTTCTGGACAATGAGTTTTGAAAACCTACTTTTTATAGAAAATACAAAGGGCGGTAAGAATATTTGGACCTGTTTCCAATAGAAATTCGCTAGTTTGTAAACGAGTCTCTCAATGGTGCACGAGTAGCAACCTTTTATTTGTATTTAGCTTGTAATACAACTCGGAAGATAAAACGGGTAAAACAATCCTGCGCAGGTTTCAAGAAAAATAAAGTTATTTTCAATTGGCTATCGTTGGTTTTTCCCTGTTCTGCTAAATTCAAGACGTATCAATGCACCCACAGATGCTGTCAAGGAGACGATCGCTTCAAAGCAAACTAGGAAGTAAACAATGCAGGATTTGAACTTCTAAGTAAGTTACACCTCAAGGATTCACACAATTCATTTAAGTTAGAACAACTGACTTAAATCAAACGTGTTATTGCGGGAACCTTTACTTTAACGCTTTGTTAAAACAACAGGCACAACCTGGACACTTCATCCCGTTAATATCTACACTGACAGATCGTGGCAATTAGGGCTTTGCATTATAATCATTTTTCAGACCTGCATGTAAATGTCCCTATTGTTTGTCTGATGCCCGCCCATGCAGGAGGCCTGGGATCAAAGGTTCATTTGCACATCAGGATGTAGTGCCACTTCAAAGCTCTGATTCACAAAAGCATCTTTGTGCCGAACACGCCGCGCAGATAGTGTAGCTTCGCATCCTGCGCTGCTGTGGATTTATGTCCCATTAGAATGATAACAACCACGAGGAACACAGTAGTGCAGGGCAGCGATGGATGCACCGATGTTGTGCAACCTTTGAACCAGTCAAGGGAGTGGGCTAGAGAAGCCCAGAAGAAAAGAAACATGCTTTCATCTGCTGCCGTCGAGCCAGGCTGGGTTTAATGAGCAGAAGGAACCAGGGAAACGTCCAACACCATACATCCTTACACCAAGATGTTCCTTTGATGACTGGTGTAAAAAGAAAGTCTCTATTTCAATACTTCCTTCTTCATCGTAAAGTCCGCTCTGGTTACATATTGGAATAAAAACAGTAGTATTAGTAGAAACCAGTGCAGACATCTAATTTGTCGTTCAATCCGTGTCCCCCCCCCCCCCCTCGGACCTCCAGGTGCTTTACACCCCGGAGAGCAGCTTGGTCAGGAGCACCTCTCGCTCCCCCAGCAGGTTGTCCCTCTTCAGACTCGTGCCTTTGTTCACCACCTTGAACTTCACCGACAGCTTCTTCACCTGCACGGCGCTGATGGAGTCAAAGAAGAAGTCCTCGTTGAACACCGGGTTGCGGCTGTTCTTGATGATGTTGCTCCTCTGCTTCTGCATCTTTCCCGGGTTCAGGTACACGGACACGCAGCAGTTGATACTCTTGATGTCAAAGTGCTTGTCGTAGAGACTCTCCGCGGCCAGAACGCGGATCAGCAGGCGGGAGGTGCCGGCGTCGTAGTTGGCGCTGATCCTCATCGTCCCACCTTTGTGCAGGTTGACGGTGTGTTCCCGATGGTGGTCCGACAGCCCAGCCCCACCGAAGGAAGGACCGTGGAGCCGCCGCTGGATGTTGGGGCTTGGTTCTGCCGAGCTGCACTCATCAGTGGAGAGGGAGCTGTGGCGAGCGAACGTCCGCTTGACCTTCACGACTTTGGCCTGGGTCTCCTGCGTGAAGATCTTGAGCAGCGAGGCCGAGCGGGAAAGCAACGGAGAGCTGAAGGGCGAGGACTCTGCGGAGGAGCAGGTGTCGCTCTCGCCTCCGCTGAAGTAGCGGTACGGGTTCATGTGGGAGCTGTTGCAGTCGGCGGGGTTGAGATGGTTCCCCGCATCGCTGCTCCTCCCGTGGGTCTTCCTCTGGGTGTTCGGGGAGGAGATGGGGCTGCTGAGCTCGCAGTGGAAAAGCGACTCTTTGCGGCGAGTGTGAGGGCTTTCCTTCAACGTCGCGAAACCGTACGGTGTTTGAGTCTTGGGGACGTAAGGCAGGGACATGGCGGTTTGCGACTGAGGGTCTGCGTTGGTGTCGCCAACATCGTCCGCGCTCTCGATCTGGATGATGTGGCGGTTCGCGGCTCGCAGAAGGTTCTTGGTGTCGCCGGCGATCTTGGCCACCAGGCGGGGACTCCTCGGGCTGCTGATCTTCGGGCTGCTGATCTTCCTGCTGCCGCCGCCGTTACTCTGCTCCAACGCTGCTGAAGGTTGAAGAGTCTCTTTGGGTTTCACTTGAAGAAGCTCTGGCTCCGGGGTGCCGCTGACCAGCTTCGGAGGAATGAAGAAGTCCGGGATCTGGTCCGGGGTGAGGACGTTGCTGTAGGGGACGCCTTTCCTATCTGCGTTATCGCCCTGACGCAGCACGCTGGTCTCCACCGAGCCGCGGATCTTATCCAGAACCCACATGGTCCCACCGGACTGTGGGAGGTGTGGGTGTGTGGAGAGCAGTCAGGTGAGTCTGCAATTATAACACACAAAGGAGCGAGGGAGGGAGTAGAGGATCAGAGGGTTAATCCACAGGAAGCAGACCGATCAAAATAAAGGAGTTGCAGCTCTGACGATAATGCACAATATGATGAAAGTATTTGAGAGATTAAGACAGAATAAACAGGACATGAAACGCTATTGACTCCAGATGCTGTGAAACTGAATCTTCAAAAAGGCTCTTTGATGATCTGATTTACTCTACGTATCTTTACTAACGTATTACTGAAGACTTTTAAGAGACAAACGATACAAAACCAACCAGAATGCAACTGTTTTACAATGTTAACTAAATATAAAAACAGTCATTATTTTTTTTTAGACGGCAGAGTGGCTTTATTGATCGTTAGAGTAAATATAGAGCCAGTCGGAATAGATTAATACAAAACAAAAAAGGTTATTTCCTATTTTTAAATCTTGATATTTGTAAATATAATTCTTCATTAGTTATCATGATTGTTAAACATTAAATAATGATGGTACCTTGGTTTTTTGCATGCATTTTATTCTTAAAACTAAGACAATTCAACGTCATGAGGCTTTCTGTTATACTTAAACAATATGAGATGGAAAATACATCAGAAGAAATTACTTTATGGTCGATTCGAAATAATTAAATCACATTTATATTTATTAACTAGCCACAGAGTATATCCCCCCTTCTTTATATCATATTGATATATCAGTTTTAATCATAAAAGTTGGAGAAAACGTTCAATAAAAGTTACAGACGGGTATTAAATTCAACAAGTGCCAGAGCATCTTCCTCCAATTACGCAACCCTCCGTTTTCCAAAACCTCTCACACCCCGTGTCTCTGAGCAATCTGATCCAACTCGCTGCTCCTGTCTGCAGAAATGTGTTAATAAAATACTCACAGAAGACACTAACTCGTCTTAGTCCACTCGCTCCGTGGCAACAGGTGTTTTCTCCACGGTAAGCTGTGCGCTGCGCGGCGCTGCTCTGCGCCTTCAGTCGGTCTCTGCTGCGGAGCTCCGGGCTTTATATCCGGCTCAGGCTGCAGCTGACCAATGAGATCAAACTGCGCTCCATCCAGGAGAAGTGGACAAAAACATACTGGTTACATATCAGAGGAATCTAACAGGTTACATGTTTAACCTGCAGCCACAGATCCAGTCACAAAGCGAACCTGGGAAAAAGATTTACTGAAGTACATTTAGAGTTACTTATATTAGACTATTCTGTATCTATTTTATGCATGGTTTTTATGAATATGTATTCCTTTCTGGTGTCTTATTAGTAAGTGTTAATGATGATGTAAAGAATTGGCTCTGTGTCTGAAAATGTGCTACATAAATAAACGTATACCTTACCTTGCCTTATTGTATGCGTATGCTTCTTCTACACTTAAGACAATATTGTACTTTTTGCTCCACTAAAATGATTTGACAGCTTTATTAACTTTACAGATTCAGCTCAAATAGAATATAAAATAAATAACAAATACAAGTTTACATAATTATAGGTTAAGACATCAAGCAGCAGTATACATATGTATCAATATTAGCTTCACCTTTACCAGCTGTGACGACATATAAGACATAATAACCATATCATTTAACTGTATGATTTGAAAATGAAGGCAAGACAATCTTTACTTTGGTACTTGACGTGTATTTTGATACCAATATATTTATATATTCATACTAAAGGAACAGTACTGTATACATGTACTTAGTAACAGAGTATATACAATCAACAGAGGATTTAGAACTAGCTTGAGGTACTTGTACATTGAGTATTTCAATATAACTTTATTCTTTGACAACTCAGGAAGACATATTGTAATTTCTTCTCTACTTCATCCATATGACAAACACAGAGATGGGGAACTTAGAGTACAAATGTGCACATTGTACAATATAAGTGGGTCAGTATGAAGAAGAATACAACCCTTTGTTCACTCTGCTGCTGAAGACACACAGTACAAACACACACGTATTCAGATATGCACAATCACATGCATATTGCTATGGAGAGGTGTCAGAGCAAAGTGGCTTCCAGGTTTTTCCGGTGCCATTTGGGAGGTTTGGTTTCTTGCTCAAAGACACCTCTCCAGATACCAGTCCACACTCCTTTTGTTTGGTCCAATCGGGACTTGAACCAGCAACCCTTTAAATCCCAAGCCAAGTCCCTACAGACTGAGCTGCTGCCACCAATCATACATCATGAGTACTTTTACTTTGGGTGATTTGAGTATATTTCAAATGGACGAAACCATTAAAGATTAAAGCCATGATGACACTGTTTTTCAGCTCATCAAAAGAGACACATTATGTGTATTCTCGCTCTGCGGCGACTGCACGAGCTTGAGTCTGTAAGTCATTATAAAAGCAATAAGACGGTTTGACCTTAAAAAGCACATGCAGCCTGACATTTGAGCACCTGAGTGCATTCATTCAAATGAAATTCTCTTTCTCCTATTTATTTTTCGTCCGTCTGTCGCTGATTGGTTTCCCTGGAAACTTTGCTATGGCAACAAATACATTTGTCCATCTTAAAATAGGAAATTGCACCGCTGACTTCATTGATCTGCGGGACAAAAAGCCCAGGATTGGACCAGATTGCTTGATTTAGAGTCAAGTGCCATGTGGACTGAGAGGAGGCTGCTTATCACAGATCTGTTGCAGGGAGATGATAATAGCTCTGCATCCACTCGGCAGGAAGGGTTTTTAGAAATGTAAAGATTTCAGAGTCAATACGCGGAGGCAGGAAGGACAACAAAAGCTTTAAACAGCTGATAAAAAAAACAGTTGATGTGAAAAGTCAGATTTGCCTCACTCTGATGGAACCTTAGATTCAGCATCTTTTAAAGCCGTGGGAAATACATTATTATTGACCACAAGAAGAGCAGTCTCTGCAGGGACACTATACTCCTCCGTGTAATTATGTTGATGCAAAATTGTTTTAAGAATTTGTAAAAATGCACGTGTTCTTGAAGTAGAGAGCATCCAGCAGGATACATGAGACTTGGATTGTTGTTGTCTGAGAGTTTTTTAAATCGTATCGATCTTTCTTCACAGTGTTGCTACCTTTCAGTTGATGCATGTAAATATATTGAATCTCTCACCTTTTGCATAATATTCCATCAGTTTCTTATAGTAGATGCACCTTTGATGGGCTTACTAGATACAGACATGTACACATGGGGCGAAGCCTGCGAGCTAGTTCAGGCAGTCAACTCGAGCACCAATGATACATCAACACGTGACGCACCTCGTCCCTCTGACAACCAACCAAACACATTCTCCTAAACATGCCGCTCTATTGAAGCTGCCAGGTCTTCCTGCCTCTGCCTCGCTGCTGCCTCTGCTGTGTTCACTTGCTACTGCTACGTTCATGTCCTGCTGCTGTGTTTCATGTTGCTGCTGCTCGCCTGCCCCACCACCACCCCAGCTTCCACCCCAGCTTCCACCCCAGCCTCCACCCCAGCTTCCACCTCACCTTCCACCCCCAGCTCCACCCCAGCTTCCACCCCAGCTCCACCCCAGCTTCCACCTCAGCTTCCACCCCAGCTTCCACCCCAGCTTCCACCCCAGCTCTTCCCACCCAGCTTCCACCCCAGCTCCACCCCCAGCTTCCACCTCAGCTTCCACCCCAACTTCCACCTCAGCTTCCACCCCAGCTTCCACCCCAGCTCCACCCCAGCTTCCACCCCAGCTTCCACCCCAGCTTCCACCCCCAGCTTCCACCCCAGCTTCCACCCCAGCTCCCACCCCAGCTTCCACCTCAGCTTCCACCCCAGCTCCACCCCAGCTTCCACCCCAGCTCCACCCCAGCTTCCACCTCAGCTTCCACCCCAGCTTCCACCCCCAGCCTCCACCCCAGCTCTTCCACCCCAGCTTCCACCCCAGCTCCACCCCAGCTTCCACCTCAGCTTCCACCCCAACTTCCACCTCAGCTTCCACCCCCAGCTTCCCACCCAGCTCCACCCCAGCTTCCACCTCAGCTTCCCCCCCAGCTTCCACCCCCAGCTTCCACCCCAGCTCCACCCCAGCTTCCACCTCAGCTTCCACCCCAGCTTCCACCCCAGCTTCCACCCCAGCTTCCACCTCAGCTTCCACCCCAACTTCCACCTCAGCTTCCACCCCAGCTTCCACCCCAGCTTCCACCCCAGCTCCACCCCAGCTCCACCCCAGCTCCACCCCAGCTCATCACAACTTGTAACTGTTCTGGTCTCTGTGTTCACCATGGAGGCATGCAGGAGAGCACGAGGGTAAATCGTTTTTAGCACATAGCTTGAGCTCACTCACTAATGATCAACCAACAGCTGCATGTAGAGGGCTGCAGTCGAATGGTGGGATAAAGACCTACGTTATGTTCTGACTGGTTTTCCCCTAAACACTTTAAGCTCCCTTGATGGAAAGGTCAAGGGAAGATGTGAAGGAAAAATGACCTCCTTTTCTCTAGGATAGGGATAGTCCAGTGTATCCTTTTTCTAAAGACAATAAGAAAGGAGGAATTGAAAAACCTTCCTTAGCATTGAAGAATTCAAAAAGCTCTTTTCATGCCTGCCACTTTTACTTTTGGATTATTGCACAATTTGATATTGCCCCTCTTTTGTGTTATGTATACTGTTTACATTATTCAGGTGCCTGAGATTCAAGATTCTCATTGCAAACAACGACACGGTAGCTCTTGCGCATATACCAAATAAAAGCCTTTGAGTCCTTTCACTCCGGTAAGAACCTTTCTAAGATAAAAAAACAAACTGGATTCCAGCTCTCTGACACTAATGCATGTGTCACAGTGATGACAGACATGTATTAACGTTTCTCTTGACATTCAAAGACAACAGACGCAGAAACACACAATATGTACCAAACCCCCATGCAAACCACGTCTGTTCACTGGATGCAGAGGAGGGTAAACCTGCAGCTCACATTCTTCGAGAACCTGAACCGGGATGTTTCTGTTCACGACGACACGCTCCCAGCTCAGCCTTTGAAGCATGTAAACCACGTCAGATATTTCACAGATCATTCCACATCTTACCTGCTGAGGTCCTTCAGAGTTCATGGCTGATGGGAACAGGAGAAACTTACCATGAGGATTGCAGAGGGACGTTTTTAACCCTCGACCCCTGCTGTCAGTGATCTGAAATCAGAAATCTGAAAGCATTAATCTGGTCCACTTTGAGAGCAACATTAGGGACTAAATATCTGGATACATCTCTCAAAACCATATGAAACAGAACTGAACAGATTTACTTTTTCTTTATGCATATTTTACAAAACACTCCCCTTTTAAACTGTAGTATGAGTTGGGTTGAAATCAGTTTCAGTGCAAAAAAAACGTGTTTAATGAGGAGCAACTATGCCTTTCAGAGCGACCCAAAGCCAGGTAGAAGAAATACTTTTACTTCATATGAAGTGTTGGAATACTCGGTTTCAAGTAATCAAATCAAAGTTTATTTATATACACAAAGTGCTTAACAAACCAAACATTTAAAAAGATGTAACCCTCCCTTCCCATTTAAACAGAGTAACATAGCTTTTTGATCACACACTTAATACTGACAGAAGGTAATAACATGGTCAAATAAGAATAAATACAAATCAATAAAGCCATATTAAAAAGGTGGATCTTCAGTTGTTCAAAAATTATTAAAACTTCAGAGAAATTGACTTTTGCATAAAAAAAAAGCCGGATACCTTCTTTAAAATATGGGGAAATTCTTATTTTTTTTAGAAAGGAACTACTGCAGCCCAACCACGGTAACTTGAAGTCAACAAAAACGTGTGTTAACTGTGCTAACATGTGGGAACAAACTAAATAATGTCAGGTTACAAGCCTATAAAAAGTGTACTATTTCAATTACATGTGTGCTGTTAATTGTTGGTGTGTTACTGCAACTGAATGAGGTAAAACTATGAGGGTGCAGTGTAATTGCTTTACAGGTCCCACGGCCATTTCCACGGATCATAATTCCATTGTTGAGGTCTATAGAATAGCTGCCATTGTTCAATGTTCCCAACCCACATTGGTTTCTCTCACAGCATCTCTGTATAGTCTGATTCACTCTCTGTCCTAAACGGCTTGTTGGAGCTCCTGCCCCCCCCCCTAGAATTATTGTATCTTATCTTACAATATTTAATATCTGTTTGGTAGAACAAATAGGCATGCCTATTTTCTGAAGCTCAGATACCATCGTCAATGATTTACAGCATGAAACTCAAAAAATATAAATATTAAAGAGTACAAAGTGGAGAAAAAAAACGTGTCTTTATTCTTACATTAGGTCTGCTTATTATTTAGTTTATTTCTTTAATAACCTTTAGTCTCATTGAGATTAAGACCTGAGAACTAGAGCTAATGTTTAATAATTAAGTGTACTTTCACCAGAGCTTCAAAATCTTGTTGGTTTTATTTTTGTCTGCAAAAAACGACATAACAATGTGAATATAAAAATGGTTATGTTTGAGTTTTCTCGTTAACAAATGTATTAATTCATCATCAAAGGTTTTCACACATCAATCATTGTTTTAATATTAAAACAGGACAAACCTAAAAAAAGACTACCTTTCAACATAAATGCAACAAAAGACATGTACGTTTATGAAAATGGAGACGATGTGTGCTGATCTGAATGTCCTCCATGCTCTCACTGTTAACAGCTTCCTCTGAAGTAATGAGATCTGTAGCGGCACGTCTGCGGACCTTCAGCCGGAGAAAAGGTTAATGTGTCTGTTCTGCGCTCATTAAGAGGCCGGACCTACATCTCTGTCAGCGGGAAATGTGAGGAACACAGAGGCAGAAAATACAAGAGTACAGAAGAGCAGGGTTGTTAAAGTCGAACTAGATGTTCTCTCAGTGGATTGACTCAGATCTTCTACTTTAGGGTATGACAATCATACAAATGTAAATATAAAAGTACAGTATATATTCCCTATACAGAAAGGCCCTTTTCACAGTGATGTATGTAACTGGATCATAGCTTCACTTTAATGCTTCGGAGGGAAAGCGTTGTGTTCATTACATATAGCTTGTGAATTTCAAAGAATGGGTTCCTGGAAGGACAGGTTCAAGGTTCTTTATTTGTCATACGAACATAGCTACAGAGTATATGTCGATCGATGAACATCTTAGGTCAGAGGCTTCTCCAACAGTGCAACACAATAATACAGATAAAGAGAAAAATATAGTGCAAGTAAATATTGAAAAGTAAATACAAAATGAAAAATAGTTTTAAAACACCTGCAGATATACGTATATATATTTAATGATCTGCACTCACTATCTGTCTATAACTCAGCTTCTTAGTGTTTTACATGATGTTATTGAAGTTATTCATATTGTTTCTCCACTTTAAATTATAATACACTTTAGTTTGTCATATATTCATTGTCTTAAGTATTTTTCGCTTTTTCGGCTATTTTGTTTATTCAAATTTGGTGGAAATACTGTCTTTATTCTTTTTTAATGCTAAAAAAGGGATGCCCACAAAGTTGCCCTCTAGACCGACAATTTTTTGGAGCTGTAGGTGAAAGATTCGGAGCTAGAGCGGCGGGCGGCTGCGGTGTGAACAGGAAAAAACCGGCACTTTTCAGGCTCCGAGCCGGAGCTGAAAGCGCGTTGGTGTGAAAGGGGCATAATGTTGCCATCCGTCTTTCTGCTTCTGCCAACCCGCTTTCACACACAACTTCTGTTGCCTTGGAGACGTCTCCCACCCTGACACATGGCCCCCCCCCCTCTCTCTCTCTCTCTGACTCCTCTCACATCTCCTCACCTCTCCGGTCTGTTACAGTTCACACAGTTCAGCCTTTCCTCGAGACGTCCAGGTCACAGAGGTCGCTGATCAAACTGAAAATCTGCTGCAAGGGGGCGGGGACACTCATTTATAATTACGTTTTCTGAAATGTTATGTTCAAATATGTAAATATCCTATTAAAGAGGCCCTATTATGCAAATGTTCCAGGTCATATGTAATGCTTCTACTGTGACATGTCTCCATGCTTTAATGTTCCACCTCTTTTCACCCTCTGTCTGAAACCATGCAGAGCCCAGTCTGCTCTGATTGGTTAGCTGGCGAGCTCTGTTGTGATTGGTTAGCTGCTTAGAGATGTCTTGCACCCTTGGAATAGAAGTATGTTTATTTAATTATCTTAACTCATATCTTAATATATGTAACATCAGCTACTCATTGTTTTACCTATGCTATTGTTGGCATTCTTATTCATACCGTCACTTGTTTACTCTTATTTATTATCCTTGTGTTTCACTCGCCTCACCTGAATGTCCCTACAGAGATCAATAAAGGTCTATCTTATCTTAAAACTTGTCGCAGTGTAAGATCTGGCTGTGATAGTCTGCTTGTTGCCCTGCAGTTGAAACAGTTTTCACTGTATGTGAGACACCACATGTAGAGAAGCAATGCTGCCAAACACCAGGAGGATATGCGTGTGTCTTTTGTCTCCTTCTGCTGCGCTGAACTGGCATTTGAATTGGAGTCATGCAGGGCAACATGTCAGACCTGAATCACATGGAAATGTATTTGATAGACTCGCTGTATCTCAGCAGGGGGGCACGGTGCACGACCTGAGAGCCGGAGGTGCAGGAAGTAATATCAGATTTTTAATTTAAGTGAAAGGCGCTTTACCGCACTGTAGAAATACTCTGTTAGAAGTAGATGTCATGCATTTAAATTCATGCTAACGTACCAACATGTAGTTTTATAATCATAGATGTTCTCATGTGGGTTCATCACTTAAAAGAGGCCCTATGCTTTCCTGCAGTGTGTTATTTAGGTTTGTGTGCATGGAGATGGTCTGCAAAGGTTACAATCCCAAAGTGCAAAGTACAACATTTAATGAACCTGACATTTTACATAATAGGGACCCTTTAATGTTGCAGCTGGTAAAGGTGAATCTGAGTTAATCATTGTATATACTGCTAGCTTAACATGTAATCATGATAAGATGATACATTTTGCATCAGTAACATCATTCATTACATGTCACTTGTTAGACGCTTTTATCCAAAGCGATTTAACACTCAATACGGTGGGCAATCCGCACAGGAGCAATTTGGGGTGAGGTGTCTTGCCCAAGGGTCCTTGGGCAAGACACCTCACCCCAAATTGCTCCAACGACATGCTGACTGCAGTGGGGTTTGAACCTGTGACCCCCTGATCCAATCACCAACGCACAACCCACTGCACCACACGCCTTAAACTCATTTTTATAATGACGTGCAGTTAAAAGGACCGAGGACCACAGATGGAAATTAGCTATTAGCTATAATCTGGCATATTGCATCTCTTCTCTTTGCTGAGATTAATGTGTTTGTATGCATGGTCCTTCCATAAATAAATAAAAGATGTGATTTTATGGAGTGGGAGTATAAAGTAACTGAAGTAAAGAAGTATATAAATATATACACAGAGCAGACCTGAAACTCCAGTATATATTGATCTTCATTTCTTTTGTCAGGTGAAATTTATTTTCACAGAATGATGGTTTTCATTTTCCAGATCATGGGTCAATTTCCACAGAAGAAGAAGAAGAACGTGGAGAGTAATACAGCTGATAATAACCCGTGCAGTATAAAAGGGCACCGTGAGTTAAACTGGAAGTCTACAGCGAAGAGAAAGAGACCAGAGGATACTTTGGCACGTTGATATGAGGAAGTGGAATATATGGCCCATATTACTCCCTCATATCTGTATATGTAAGACTCTAGCAGCGCCACCTGCTGGAAGAGAAAGCCATGGAAATATTGTGATAGTCATTTTATGCTGTTGATTGCAGAATAGCAGACATTTGAGCTGAATACACAACAGAGAAACACACCACTTTGAATACACTGCTATGGAAATAAGTACGTTTTTAATAACAGTCATGAGAGGGACTGTTTGACTCTTAAATGTATTATTTCTGTGGTCATTAAATCTTTCTACAGACCAGACACACCAGAAACAGGCTGCTGCTGCCCCCTAGAGGCACGAAGCAGTCACATTATAAATACATCAGATTGAGCTGTAATTCACATTAAAAACATTAAAACAGCTGATAAAAAATATGCAAACAAGAGCACTTGGTATGAGCTTGTGTCTCTGTGACTAAGGTAACTTCGTCACTGTGAACTGACGGCTTCGGGCATTTTTATATAATTTATACTATTTATTGTATTTTATTTTGAAATAGGTTCCCCTTTCTCCATGTCTGTTGCCGTTGATTGTGTGCACCTGGTGCCCTGTGTTGTCTCCTCTCCTCCCCCCTCACCTGTGTCCTGTTGGGTTGATTGGGTTGTGCATATTGGCTCTGGGGTTTTTCTGTTTGAGAGGGAGTGTGTGAGATCCTGGTGGTGGCTGGTGACTGTGTTCACGCGGGCAGCAGATTGATGCCGTGTCATGTGTATGCTGTAATAAATGCCCACACCGGGTTGTGTTTTGGACGTTCTGCCTCTGCCTCCTTGCTTGGTCTGGGCCGCTCAATTGTCAGCTTCACAGTCTCCACTGAGAAAAGGTTATTGCTCTGTGGACCTGATGTCAGCTTACTTGCAGGATTTGATACTAAAAAGCATCTGTAAAAAAGAGAACGTGACAGGAACCTCTTTATAAAGCTGCACTGCCGAATAATTTTGATCTCCTAAAAACAAATTCCTGCAAATGATCAAAAAACTCCTTTATACTTTCAGTAAAGTAAAATTCTTCATTATGCAACTTCCCAGCAGAAATTGTGACTTGGAAGAAGTAGAAATATGTGTCTAAAAAATAGAGAAAATAGTTTCTCCAGATTGAAGGGGATGTTTTTAAATGTGTCCGCTCAAAACCCAATATGTACTGTATAGGATTTAAAACAGAGAAAAGCAGGACTTCTTCTTTGAGGCTGAAAACACAACTTAAAAGATTAATGGATATTCTAGTTTTGCTGCCGATAAGATAAAATAACACTTATCTTATCCTGAAGAAAATTGTTGTGCCAGAGTTACAAAAATACAATAAACACAGCAGCAGGATAGTAAAACTGTACACTGAAAGCGCAGTAACAAGAGCAATTCAATATCTACAGGAAACATGAAACAGACGGTCACATATTTAATGGGAATATTACCAGTATTTAGTAGTGCAAAAAATCGTACAAATGGACGACTACTATATCTACTACTACTAGATAGACTCAACGTTCGCAGCTCTATTTTACAGGTTGAAGTGCGAAGAGAGCTGTGGAAGATAAGGGGGAAAAAGGAACCATGAGCATTTCCCAAATTCCCACTTGTAACATGAAAACATGGAAAGCATCAGAAAATACTCTTAAGTCTCCACCACCCGCAGAAGGATGCCCACGTGCAACAAGTGAAAAAAAGAGACCAGTCACTTCACGGAGCTTAAACCGTTCCAGTTTAAAATTGAACACAAAAAATGAAAATGAGATATTTAAAACTCAAGTCACCCATTTACTCTGCACTTCAATAAGACAAAGAAACAGTCAATATCTAATAAAGATCTTTATTTCAGATTTTAAATAGATTTACAAACCATAAGAAAAAAAGAAATATAAACAAGAAAAAAAAACACATCAAGTGATCGTCAAATATCCACATGTGCATATCAAGGTAGATTGTAAACAGTCCTTTGAAGCCGAACAGCGAGACTCCCCGGGGTTCACTCAGCAGCCAGAAAGGATGTTTGTTTGTTTTTAGTTGGTTTTTTTGTTTCTCGTTTCCTGAGGTTCTTGTAATTATCTGCTGGGTTTATTTTACCCCTCAGTGATGCCGACACAGAGCTCAGAGAACCGGGGGGCGAGTGGGGACGAAAGACGATGAAATACCAGCAGTTTGACAAAACATAATGAAATCCCATTCACCCTGAAACCGAACACAAAAAGGGAGGGGGGGGGGGGGGGTCACCACTGAAAGTCACCACTGACACTACTGAAGTGTGTTAGTCATGCTATAACCGTACGAGCAGGCAACAGATCACTGACTTTCACACCAAAACAAAGCCGACCAGCAGTTTCACCGTGTATGACGAATATATAGAGGAGCATATCAACAACAGTGCTACAAGGGAGCTACAATCACCAGGTGAGAGGAAGGCTCTTAGCGTGTGAGGCGCCTCGGTCATTTGCATCTCTGTGATGTCTCTGATTTATCTTCTGTCTGCTCTCATAATCCAAAGAGCTGCTTTTTACGTCAAAACACTCCATATTGTCTTCCTCGTTTCCTTATTTGACTCTTGACATGTCTACCTCTTCCCCTTGGGCGTAATTAAAGTTGAACCGGGCGTAATTAAAATGCCTCTCGTGATCACTGCTCACTCGCGTGCATAATGGGCTGACAATCGTAGAAACGAGTACATTGTGTAGATTATATACAGTACAAATCCAACAAAAGCATTTTACAAAACATGTCGTACATAGAAAACATAGGACAAAATGTCATGCTAATCAAAACACGCACACTTTCTCTCATTCTCACACACACATCGTAAGGCTTTAGGGTTTCATAACACTTTGAACATTTCATGCAAACACCAGAATGTCAGTGACGTGTGTGCCATGCAACTGTTACTACTCTGTTATTCTCATATGAGACATTTAATACATTTACATGCACACAAGTACTGGATCTGCCAATGCTGGGACTAAGGCAGCGGCACTGGTTGCATAAATGGCCGACTGTTAAATTTGCTTTACATGACAGACAAGTGTAGCTTTCTAATCAGCTAATTTCTTGTCCCATTGAGATCGAAATTATCCAACAACTGGAAATATGTGAAGTGCTTTAGAGAAGAAGGTTGGAGAGGCCGATTTAAATGAGGCTGCGTGAAAAAAGAAAAGGGAAACTAAAGTAATCATCTTGGACTGTGAAGACGAGGCG
Organism: Pseudochaenichthys georgianus; assembly: GCF_902827115.2. Lineage (NCBI taxonomy): Eukaryota > Metazoa > Chordata > Actinopteri > Perciformes > Channichthyidae > Pseudochaenichthys > Pseudochaenichthys georgianus. The sequence continues at coordinate 3,865,868 of NC_047506.1, read as the reverse complement.
AGAGCTCGTTGCCTGGTTGCACGAGATTTAATCAAGGTGCGCACAATGAATGAGGCCTTGGTGACTGCAGGGGATCGTGGCTCACCGGTTCCTCAAAAAGGCTCCAGAATATCTCATCAGCCAAACTGAAATTGAAATGAGGGAATGTTTATTATTGTTCTTCCTTTCAGCTCCAGATTCCTCCAGCCCGTGGAACTTATTTCTGGACAATGAGTTTTGAAAACCTACTTTTTATAGAAAATACAAAGGGCGGTAAGAATATTTGGACCTGTTTCCAATAGAAATTCGCTAGTTTGTAAACGAGTCTCTCAATGGTGCACGAGTAGCAACCTTTTATTTGTATTTAGCTTGTAATACAACTCGGAAGATAAAACGGGTAAAAACAATCCTGCGCAGGTTTCAAGAAAAATAAAGTTATTTTCAATTGGCTATCGTTGGTTTTTCCCTGTTCTGCTAAATTCAAGACGTATCAATGCACCCACAGATGCTGTCAAGGAGACGATCGCTTCAAAGCAAACTAGGAAGTAAACAATGCAGGATTTGAACTTCTAAGTAAGTTACACCTCAAGGATTCACACAATTCATTTAAGTTAGAACAACTGACTTAAATCAAACGTGTTATTGCGGGAACCTTTACTTTAACGCTTTGTTAAAACAACAGGCACAACCTGGACACTTCATCCCGTTAATATCTACACTGACAGATCGTGGCAATTAGGGCTTTGCATTATAATCATTTTTCAGACCTGCATGTAAATGTCCCTATTGTTTGTCTGATGCCCGCCCATGCAGGAGGCCTGGGATCAAAGGTTCATTTGCACATCAGGATGTAGTGCCACTTCAAAGCTCTGATTCACAAAAGCATCTTTGTGCCGAACACGCCGCGCAGATAGTGTAGCTTCGCATCCTGCGATGCTGTGGATTTATGTCCCATTAGAATGATAACAACCACGAGGAACACAGTAGTGCAGGGCAGCGATGGATGCACCGATGTTGTGCAACCTTTGAACCAGTCAAGGGAGTGGGCTAGAGAAGCCCAGAAGAAAAGAAACATGCTTTCATCTGCTGCCGTCGAGCCAGGCTGGGTTTAATGAGCAGAAGGAACCAGGGAAACGTCCAACACCATACATCCTTACACCAAGATGTTCCTTTGATGACTGGTGTAAAAAGAAAGTCTCTATTTCAATACTTCCTTCTTCATCGTAAAGTCCGCTCTGGTTACATATTGGAATAAAAACAGTAGTATTAGTAGAAACCAGTGCAGACATCTAATTTGTCGTTCAATCCGTGTCCCCCCCCCCCCCCCCCCTCGGACCTCCAGGGTGCTTTACACCCCGGAGAGCAGCTTGGTCAGGAGCACCTCTCGCTCCCCCAGCAGGTTGTCCCTCTTCAGACTCGTGCCTTTGTTCACCACCTTGAACTTCACCGACAGCTTCTTCACCTGCACGGCGCTGATGGAGTCAAAGAAGAAGTCCTCGTTGAACACCGGGTTGCGGCTGTTCTTGATGATGTTGCCTCCTCTGCTTCTGCATCTTTCCCGGGTTCAGGTACACGGACACCGCAGCAGTTGATACTCTTGATGTCAAAGTGCTTGTCGTAGAGACTCTCCGCGGCCAGAACGCGGATCAGCAGGCGGGAGGTGCCGGCGTCGTAGTTGGCGCTGATCCTCATCGTCCCACCTTTGTGCAGGTTGACGGTGTGTTCCCGATGGTGGTCCGACAGCCCAGCCCCACCGAAGGAAGGACCGTGGAGCCGCCGCTGGATGTTGGGGCTTGGTTCTGCCGAGCTGCACTCATCAGTGGAGAGGGAGCTGTGGCGAGCGAACGTCCGCTTGACCTTCACGACTTTGGCCTGGGTCTCCTGCGTGAAGATCTTGAGCAGCGAGGCCGAGCGGGAAAGCAAACGGAGAGCTGAAGGGCGAGGACTCTGCGGAGGAGCAGGTGTCGCTCTCGCCTCCGCTGAAGTAGCGGTACGGGTTCATGTGGGAGCTGTTGCAGTCGGCGGGGTTGAGATGGTTCCCCGCATCGCTGCTCCTCCCGTGGGTCTTCCTCTGGGTGTTCGGGGAGGAGATGGGGCTGCTGAGCTCGCAGTGGAAAAGCGACTCTTTGCGGCGAGTGTGAGGGCTTTCCTTCAACGTCGCGAAACCGTACGGTGTTTGAGTCTTGGGGACGTAAGGCAGGGACATGGCGGTTTGCGACTGAGGGTCTGCGTTGGTGTCGCCAACATCGTCCGCGCTCTCGATCTGGATGATGTGGCGGTTCGCGGCTCGCAGAAGGTTCTTGGTGTCGCCGGCGATCTTGGCCACCAGGCGGGGACTCCTCGGGCTGCTGATCTTCGGGCTGCTGATCTTCCTGCTGCCGCCGCCGTTACTCTGCTCCAACGCTGCTGAAGGTTGAAGAGTCTCTTTGGGTTTCACTTGAAGAAGCTCTGGCTCCGGGGTGCCGCTGACCAGCTTCGGAGGAATGAAGAAGTCCGGGATCTGGTCCGGGGTGAGGACGTTGCTGTAGGAGACGCCTTTCCTATCTGCGTTATCGCCCTGACGCAGCACGCTGGTCTCCACCGAGCCGCGGATCTTATCCAGAACCCACATGGTCCCACCGGACTGTGGGAGGTGTGGGTGTGTGGAGAGCAGTCAGGTGAGTCTGCAATTATAACACACAAAGGAGCGAGGGAGGGAGTAGAGGATCAGAGGGTTAATCCACAGGAAGCAGACGGATCAAAATAAAGGAGTTGCAGCTCTGACGATAATGCACAATATGATGAAAGTATTTGAGGGATTAAGACAGAATAAACAGGACATGAAACGCTATTGACTCCAGATGCTGTGAAACTGAATCTTCAAAAAGGCTCTTTGATGATCTGATTTACTCTACGTATCTTTACTAACGTATTACTGAAGACTTTTAAGAGACAAACGATACAAAACCAACCAGAATGCAACTGTTTTACAATGTTAACTAAATATAAAAACAGTCATTATTTTTTTTTAGACGGCAGAGTGGCTTTATTGATCGTTAGAGTAAATATAGAGCCAGTCGGAATAGATTAATACAAAACAAAAAAGGTTATTTCCTATTTTTAAATCTTGATATTTGTAAATATAATTCTTCATTAGTTATCATGATTGTTAAACATTAAATAATGATGGTACCTTGGTTTTTTGCATGCATTTTATTCTTAAACTAAGACAATTCAACGTCATGAGGCTTTCTGTTATACTTAAACAATATGAGATGGAAAATACATCAGAAGAAATTACTTTATGGTCGATTCGAAATAATTAAATCACATTTATATTTATTAACTAGCCACAGAGTATATCCCCCCTTCTTTATATCATATTGATATATCAGTTTTAATCATAAAAGTTGGAGAAAACGTTCAATAAAAGTTACAGACGGGTATTAAATTCAACAAGTGCCAGAGCATCTTCCTCCAATTACGCAACCCTCCGTTTTCCAAAACCTCTCACACCCCGTGTCTCTGAGCAATCTGATCCAACTCGCTGCTCCTGTCTGCAGAAATGTGTTAATAAAATACTCACAGAAGACACTAACTCGTCTTAGTCCACTCGCTCCGTGGCAACAGGTGTTTTCTCCACGGTAAGCTGTGCGCTGCGCGGCGCTGCTCTGCGCCTTCAGTCGGTCTCTGCTGCGGAGCTCCGGGCTTTATATCCGGCTCAGGCTGCAGCTGACCAATGAGATCAAACTGCGCTCCATCCAGGAGAAGTGGACAAAAACATACTGGTTACATATCAGAGGAATCTAACAGGTTACATGTTTAACCTGCAGCCACAGATCCAGTCACAAAGCGAACCTGGGAAAAAGATTTACTGAAGTACATTTAGAGTTACTTATATTAGACTATTCTGTATCTATTTTATGCATGGTTTTTATGAATATGTATTCCTTTCTGGTGTCTTATTAGTAAGTGTTAATGATGATGTAAAGAATTGGCTCTGTGTCTGAAAATGTGCTACATAAATAAACGTATACCTTACCTTGCCTTATTGTATGCGTATGCTTCTTCTACACTTAAGACAATATTGTACTTTTTGCTCCACTAAATGATTTGACAGCTTTATTAACTTTACAGATTCAGCTCAAATAGAATATAAAATAAATAACAAATACAAGTTTACATAATTATAGGTTAAGACATCAAGCAGCAGTATACATATGTATCAATATTAGCTTCACCTTTACCAGCTGTGACGACATATAAGACATAATAACCATATCATTTAACTGTATGATTTGAAAATGAAGGCAAGACAATCTTTACTTTGGTACTTGACGTGTATTTTGATACCAATATATTTATATATTCATACTAAAGGAACAGTACTGTATACATGTACTTAGTAACAGAGTATATACAATCAACAGAGGATTTAGAACTAGCTTGAGGTACTTGTACATTGAGTATTTCAATATAACTTTATTCTTTGACAACTCAGGAAGACATATTGTAATTTCTTCTCTACTTCATCCATATGACAAACACAGAGATGGGGAACTTAGAGTACAAATGTGCACATTGTACAATATAAGTGGGTCAGTATGAAGAAGAATACAACCCTTTGTTCACTCTGCTGCTGAAGACACACAGTACAAACACACACGTATTCAGATATGCACATCACATGCATATTTTCTATGGAGAGGTGTCAGAGCAAAGTGGCTTCCAGGTTTTTCCGGTGCCATTTGGGAGGTTTGGTTTCTTGCTCAAAGACACCTCTCCAGATACCAGTCCACACTCCTTTTGTTTGGTCCAATCGGGACTTGAACCAGCAACCCTTTAAATCCCAAGCCAAGTCCCTACAGACTGAGCTGCTGCCACCAATCATACATCATGAGTACTTTTACTTTGGGTGATTTGAGTATATTTCAAATGGACGAAACCATTAAAGATTAAAGCCATGATGACACTGTTTTTCAGCTCATCAAAAGAGACACATTATGTGTATTCTCGCTCTGCGGCGACTGCACGAGCTTGAGTCTGTAAGTCATTATAAAAGCAATAAGACGGTTTGACCTTAAAAAGCACATGCAGCCTGACATTTGAGCACCTGAGTGCATTCATTCAAATGAAATTCTCTTTCTCCTATTTATTTTTCGTCCGTCTGTCGCTGATTGGTTTCCCTGGAAACTTTGCTATGGCAACAAATACATTTGTCCATCTTAAAATAGGAAATTGCACCGCTGACTTCATTGATCTGCGGGACAAAAAGCCCAGGATTGGACCAGATTGCTTGATTTAGAGTCAAGTGCCATGTGGACTGAGAGGAGGCTGCTTTATCACAGATCTGTTGCAGGGAGATGATAATAGCTCTGCATCCACTCGGCAGGAAGGGTTTTTAGAAATGTAAAGATTTCAGAGTCAATACGCGGAGGCAGGAAGGACAACAAAAGCTTTAAACAGCTGATAAAAAAAACAGTTGATGTGAAAAGTCAGATTTGCCTCACTCTGATGGAACCTTAGATTCAGCATCTTTTAAAGCCGTGGGAAATACATTATTATTGACCACAAGAAGAGCAGTCTCTGCAGGGACACTATACTCCTCCGTGTAATTATGTTGATGCAAAATTGTTTTAAGAATTTGTAAAAATGCACGTGTTCTTGAAGTAGAGAGCATCCAGCAGGATACATGAGACTTGGATTGTTGTTGTCTGAGAGTTTTTAAATCGTATCGATCTTTCTTCACAGTGTTGCTACCTTTCAGTTGATGCATGTAAATATATTGAATCTCTCACCTTTTGCATAATATTCCATCAGTTTCTTATAGTAGATGCACCTTTGATGGGCTTACTAGATACAGACATGTACACATGGGGCGAAGCCTGCGAGCTAGTTCAGGCAGTCAACTCGAGCACCAATGATACATCAACACGTGACGCACCTCGTCCCTCTGACAACCAACCAAACACATTCTCCTAAACATGCCGCTCTATTGAAGCTGCCAGGTCTTCCTGCCTCTGCCTCGCTGCTGCCTCTGCTGTGTTCACTTGCTACTGCTACGTTCATGTTCCTGCTGCTGTGTTTCATGTTGCTGCTGCTCGCCTGCCCCACCACCACCCCAGCTTCCACCCCAGCTTCCACCCCAGCTCCACCCCAGCTTCCACCTCAGCTTCCACCCCAGCTCCACCCCAGCTTCCACCCCAGCTCCACCCCAGCTTCCACCTCAGCTTCCACCCCAGCTTCCACCCCAGCTTCCACCCCAGCTCTTCCACCCCAGCTTCCACCCCAGCTCCACCCCAGCTTCCACCTCAGCTTCCACCCCAACTTCCACCTCAGCTTCCACCCCAGCTTCCACCCCAGCTCCACCCCAGCTTCCACCTCAGCTTCCACCCCAGCTTCCACCCCAGCTTCCACCCCAGCTTCCACCCCAGCTCCACCCCAGCTTCCACCTCAGCTTCCACCCCAGCTCCACCCCAGCTTCCACCCCAGCTCCACCCCAGCTTCCACCTCAGCTTCCACCCCAGCTTCCACCCCAGCTTCCACCCCAGCTCTTCCACCCCAGCTTCCACCCCAGCTCCACCCCAGCTTCCACCTCAGCTTCCACCCCAACTTCCACCTCAGCTTCCACCCCAGCTTCCACCCCAGCTCCACCCCAGCTTCCACCTCAGCTTCCACCCCAGCTTCCACCCCAGCTTCCACCCCAGCTCCACCCCAGCTTCCACCTCAGCTTCCACCCAGCTTCCACCCCAGCTTCCACCCCAGCTTCCACCTCAGCTTCCACCCCAACTTCCACCTCAGCTTCCACCCCAGCTTCCACCCCAGCTTCCACCCCAGCTCCACCCCAGCTCCACCCCAGCTCCACCCCAGCTTCATCACAACTTGTAACTGTTCTTGGTCTCTGTGTTCACCATGGAGGCATGCAGGGAGAGCACGAGGTAAATCGTTTTAGCACATAGCTTTAGCTCACTCACTAATGATCAACCAACAGCTGCATGTAGAGGCTGCAGTCGAATGGTGGGATAAAGACCTACGTTATGTTCTGATGTGTTTTCCCTAAACACTTTAAGCTCACCTTGATGGAAAGGTCAAGGGAAGATGTGAAGGAAAACTGACCTCCTTTTCTCTAGGATAGGATAGTCCAGTGTATCCTTTTCTAAAAGACAATAAGAAAGGAGGAATTGAAAAACATTTCCTTAGCATTTGAAGAATTCAAAAAGCTCTTTTCATGCCTGCCACTTTTTACTTTTGGATTATTGCACAATTTGATATTGCCCCTCTTTTGTGTTATGTATACTGTTTACATTATTCAAGGTGCCTGAGATTCAAGATTCTCATTGCAAACAACGACACGGTAGCTCTTGCGCATATACCAAATAAAGCCTTTGAGTCCTTTCACTCCGGTAAGAACCTTTCTAAGATAAAAAAACAAACTGGATTCCAGCTCTCTGACACATAATGCATGTGTCACAGTGATGACAGACATGTATTTAACGTTTTCTCTTGACATTCAAAGACAACAGACGCAGAAACACACAATATGTACCAACCCCCATGCAAACCACGTCTGTTCACTGGATGCAGAGGAGGGTAAACCTGCAGCTTCACATTCTTCGAGAACCTGAACCGGGATGTTTCTGTTCAACGACGACACGCTCCAGCTCAGCCTTTGAAGCATGTAAACCACGTCAGATATTTCACAGATCATTCCACATCTTACCTGCTGAGGTCCTTCAGAGTTCATGGCTGATGGGAACAGGAGAAACTTACCATGAGGATTGCAGAGGGACGTTTTAACCCTCGACCCCTGCTGTCAGTGATCTGAAATCAGAAATCTGAAAGCATTAATCTGGTCCACTTTGAGAGCAACATTAGGGACTAAATATCTGGATACATCTCTCAAAACCATATGAAACAGAACTGAACAGATTTACTTTTTCTTTATGCATATTTTACAAAACACTCCCCTTTTAAACTGTAGTATGAGTTGGGTTGAAATCAGTTTCAGTGCAAAAAAAACGTGTTTAATGAGGAGCAACTATGCCTTTCAGAGCGACCCAAAGCCAGGTAGAAGAAATACTTTTACTTCATATGAAGTGTTGGAATACTCGGTTTCAAGTAATCAAATCAAAGTTTATTTATATACACAAAAGTGCTTAACAAACCAAACATTTAAAAAGATGTAACCCTCCCTTCCCATTTAAACAGAGTAACATAGCTTTTTGATCACACACTTAATACTGACAGAAGGTAATAACATGGTCAAATAAGAATAAATACAAATCAATAAAAGCCATATTAAAAAGGTGGATCTTCAGTTGTTCAAAAATTATTAAAACTTCAGAGAAATTGACTTTTGCTATAAAAAAAAAGCCGGATACCTTCTTTAAAATATGGGGGAAATTCTTATTTTTTTTAGAAAGGAACTACTGCAGCCCAACCACGGTAACTTGAAGTCAACAAAAACGTGTGTTAACTGTGCTAACATGTGGGAACAAACTAAATAATGTCAGGTTACAAGCCTATAAAAAGTGTACTATTTCAATTACATGTGTGCTGTTAATTGTTGGTGTGTTACTGCAACTGAATGAGGTAAAACTATGAGGGTGCAGTGTAATTGCTTTACAGGTCCCACGGCCATTTCCACGGATCATAATTCCATTGTTGAGGTCTATAGAATAGCTGCCATTGTTCAATGTTCCCAACCCACATTGGTTTCTCTCACAGCATCTCTGTATAGTCTGATTCACTCTCTGTCCTAAACGGCTTGTTGGAGCTCCTGCCCCCCCCCCTAGAATTATTGTATCTTATCTTACAATATTTAATATCTGTTTGGTAGAACAAATAGGCATGCCTATTTTCTGAAGCTCAGATACCATCGTCAATGATTTACAGCATGAAACTCAAAAAATATAAATATTAAAGAGATACAAAGTGGAGAAAAAAAACGTGTCTTTATTCTTACATTAGGTCTGCTTATTATTTAGTTTATTTCTTTAATAACCTTTAGTCTCATTGAGATTAAGACCTGAGAACTAGAGCTAATGTTTAATAATTAAGTGTACTTTCACCAGAGCTTCAAAATCTTGTTGGTTTTATTTTTGTCTGCAAAAAACGACATAACAATGTTGAATATAAAAATGGTTATGTTTGAGTTTTCTCGTTAACAAATGTATTAATTCATCATCAAAGGTTTTCACACATCAATCATTGTTTTAATATTAAAACAGGACAAACCTAAAAAAAGACTACCTTTCAACATAAATGCAACAAAATACATGTACGTTTATGAAAATGGAGACGATGTGTGCTGATCTGAATGTCCTCCATGCTCTCACTGTTAACAGCTTCCTCTGAAGTAATGAGATCTGTAGCGGCACGTCTGCGGACCTTCAGCCGGAGAAAAGGTTAATGTGTCTGTTCTGCGCTCATTAAGAGGCCGGACCCTACATCTCTGTCAGCGGGAAATGTGAGGAACACAGAGGCAGAAAATACAAGAGTACAGAAGAGCAGGGTTGTTAAAGTCGAACTAGATGTTCTCTCAGTGGATTGACTCAGATCTTCTACTTTAGGGTATGACAATCATACAAATGTAAATATAAAAGTACAGTATATATTCCCTATACAGAAAGGCCCTTTTCACAGTGATGTATGTAACTGGATCATAGCTTCACTTTAATGCTTCGGAGGGAAAGCGTTGTGTTCATTACATATAGCTTGTGAATTTCAAAGAATGGGTTCCTGGAAGGACAGGTTCAAGGTTCTTTATTTGTCATACGAACATAGCTACAGAGTATATGTCGATCGATGAACATCTTAGGTCAGAGGCTTCTCCAACAGTGCAACACAATAATACAGATAAAGAGAAAAATATAGTGCAAGTAAATATTGAAAAGTAAATACAAAATGAAAAATAGTTTTAAAACACCTGCAGATATACGTACATGTATTTAATGATCTGCACTCACTATCTGTCTATAACTCAGCTTCTTAGTGTTTTACATGATGTTATTGAAGTTATTCATATTGTTTCTCCACTTTAAATTATAATACACTTTAGTTTGTCATATATTCATTGTCTTAAGTATTTTTCGCTTTTTCGGCTATTTTGTTTATTCAAATTTGGTGGAAATACTTGTCTTTATTCTTTTTTAATGCTAAAAAAGGGATGCCCACAAAGTTGCCCTCTAGACCGACAATTTTTTGGAGCTGTAGGTGAACCGGATTCCGGAGCTAAGAGGCGGCGCGGCTGCGGTGTGAACAGGAAAAACCGGCACTTTTCAGGCTCCGAGCCGGAGCTGAAAGCGCGTTGGTGTGAAAGGGGCATAATGTTGCCATCCGTCTTTCTGCTTCTGCCAACCCGCTTTCACACACAACTTCTGTTGCCTTGGAGACGTCTCCCACCCTGACACATGGACCCCCCCCCCTCTCTCTCTCTCTCCTCTGACTCCTCTCACATCTCCTCACCTCTCCGGTCTGTTACAGTTCACACAGTTCAGCCTTTCCTCGAGACGTCCAGGTCACAGAGGTCGCTGATCAAACTGAAAATCTGCTGCAAGGGGGCGGGGACACTCATTTATAATTACGTTTTCTGAAATGTTATGTTCAAATATGTAAATATCCTATTAAAGAGGCCCTATTATGCAAATGTTCCAGGTCATATGTAATGCTTCTACTGTGACATGTCTCCATGCTTTAATGTTCCACCTCTTTTCACCCTCTGTCTGAAACCATGCAGAGCCCAGTCTGCTCTGATTGGTTAGCTGGCGAGCTCTGTTGTGATTGGTTAGCTGCTTAGAGATGTCTTGCACCCTTGGAATAGAAGTATGTTTATTTAATTATCTTAACTCATATCTTAATATATGTAACATCAGCTACTCATTGTTTTACCTTATGCTATTGTTGGCATTCTTATTCATACCGTCACTTGTTTACTCTTATTTATTATCCTTGTGTTTCACTCGCCTCACCTGAATGTCCCTACAGAGATCAATAAAGGTCTATCTTATCTTAAAACTTGTCGCAGTGTAAGATCTGGCTGTGATAGTCTGCTTGTTGCCCTGCAGTTGAAACAGTTTTCACTGTATGTGAGACACCACATGTAGAGAAGCAATGCTGCCAAACACCAGGAGGATATGCGTGTGTCTTTTGTCTCCTTCTGCTGCGCTGAACTGGCATTTGAATTGGAGTCATGCAGGGCAACATGTCAGACCTGAATCACATGGAAATGTATTTGATAGACTCGCTGTATCTCAGCAGGGGGGCACGGTGCACGACCTGAGAGCCGGAGGTGCAGGAAGTAATATCAGATTTTTAATTTAAGTGAAAGGCGCTTTACCGCACTGTAGAAATACTCTGTTAGAAGTAGATGTCATGCATTTAAATTCATGCTAACGTACCAACATGTAGTTTTATAATCATAGATGTTCTCATGTGGGTTCATCACTTAAAAGAGGCCCTATGCTTTCCTGCAGTGTGTTATTTAGGTTTGTGTGCATGGAGATGGTCTGCAAAGGTTACAATCCCAAAGTGCAAAGTACAACATTTAATGAACCTGACATTTTACATAATAGGGACCCTTTAATGTTGCAGCTGGTAAAGGTGAATCTGAGTTAATCATTGTATATACTGCTAGCTTAACATGTAATCATGATAAGATGATACATTTTGCATCAGTAACATCATTCATTACATGTCACTTGTTAGACGCTTTTATCCAAAGCGATTTACACACTCAATACGGTGGGCAATCCGCACAGGAGCAATTTGGGGTGAGGTGTCTTGCCCAAGGGTCCTTGGGCAAGACACCTCACCCCAAATTGCTCCAACGACATGCTGACTGCAGTGGGGTTTGAACCTGTGACCCCCTGATCCAATCACCAACGCACAACCCACTGCACCACACGCCTTAAACTCATTTTTATAATGACGTGCAGTTAAAAGGACCGAGGACCACAGATGGAAATTAGCTATTAGCTATAATCTGGCATATTGCATCTCTTCTCTTTGCTGAGATTAATGTGTTTGTATGCATGGTCCTTCCATAAATAAATAAAAGATGTGATTTTATGGAGTGGGAGTATAAAGTAACTGAAGTAAAGAAGTATATAAATATATATACACAGAGCAGACCTGAAACTCCAGTATATATTGATCTTCATTTCTTTTGTCAGGTGAAATTTATTTTCACAGAATGATGGTTTTCATTTTCCAGATCATGGGTCAATTTCCACAGGAAGAAGAAGAACGTGGAGAGTAATACAGCTGATAATAACCCGTGCAGTATAAAAGGGCACCGTGAGTTAAACTGGAAGTCTACAGCGAAGAGAAAGAGACCAGAGGATACTTTGGCACGTTGATATGAGGAAGTGGAATATATGGCCCATATTACTCCCTCATATCTGTATATGTAAGACTCTAGCAGCGCCACCTGCTGGAAGAGAAAGCCATGGAAATATTGTGATAGTCATTTTATGCTGTTGATTGCAGAATAGCAGACATTTGAGCTGAATACACAACAGAGAAACACACACTTTGAATACACTGCTATGGAAATAAGTACGTTTTTAATAACAGTCATGAGAGGGACTGTTTTGACTCTTAAATGTATTATTTCTGTGGTCATTAAATCTTTCTACAGACCAGACACACCAGAAACAGGCTGCTGCTGCCCCCTAGAGGCACGAAGCAGTCACATTATAAATACATCAGATTGAGCTGTAATTCACATTAAAAACATTAAAACAGCTGATAAAAAATATGCAAACAAGAGCACTTGGTATGAGCTTGTGTCTCTGTGACTAAGGTAACTTCGTCACTGTGAACTGACGGCTTCGGGCATTTTTATATAATTTATACTATTTATTGTATTTTATTTTGAAATAGGTTCCCCTTTCTCCATGTCTGTTGCCGTTGATTGTGTGCACCTGGTGCCCTGTGTTGTCTCCTCTCCTCCCCCCTCACCTGTGTCCTGTTGGGTTGATTGGGTTGTGCATATTGGCTCTGGGGTTTTTCTGTTTGAGAGGGAGTGTGTGAGATCCTGGTGGTGGCTGGTGACTGTGTTCACGCGGGCAGCAGATTGATGCCGTGTCATGTGTATGCTGTAATAAATGCCCACACCGGGTTGTGTTTTGGACGTTCTGCCTCTGCCTCCTTGCTTGGTCTGGGCCGCTCAATTGTCAGCTTCACAGTCTCCACTGAGAAAAGGTTATTGCTCTGTGTGGACCTGATGTCAGCTTACTTGCAGGATTTGATACTAAAAAGCATCTGTAAAAAAGAGAACGTGACAGGAACCTCTTTATAAAGCTGCACTGCCGAATAATTTTGATCTCCTAAAAACAAATTCCTGCAAATGATCAAAAAACTCCTTTATACTTTCAGTAAAGTAAAATTCTTCATTATGCAACTTCCCAGCAGAAATTGTGACTTGGAAGAAGTAGAAATATGTGTCTAAAAAATAGAGAAAATAGTTTCTCCAGATTGAAGGGGATGTTTTTAAATGTGTCCGCTCAAAACCCAATATGTACTGTATAGGATTTAAAACAGAGAAAAGCAGGACTTCTTCTTTGAGGCTGAAAACACAACTTAAAAGATTAATGGATATTCTAGTTTTGCTGCCGATAAGATAAAATAACACTTATCTTATCCTGAAGAAAATTGTTGTGCCAGAGTTACAAAAATACAATAAACACAGCAGCAGGATAGTAAAACTGTACACTGAAAGCGCAGTAACAAGAGCAATTCAATATCTACAGGAAACATGAAACAGACGGTCACATATTTAATGGGAATATTACCAGTATTTAGTAGTGCAAAAAATCGTACAAAATGGACGACTACTATATCTACTACTACTAGATAGACTCAACGTTCGCAGCTCTATTTTACAGGTTGAAGTGCGAAGAGAGCTGTGGAAGATAAGGGGGAAAAAGGAACCATGAGCATTTCCCAAATTCCCACTTGTAACATGAAAACATGGAAAGCATCAGAAAATACTCTTAAGTCTCCACCACCCGCAGAAGGATGCCCACGTGCAACAAGTGAAAAAAAGAGACCAGTCACTTCACGGAGCTTAAACCGTTCCAGTTTAAAATTGAACACAAAAAATGAAAATGAGATATTTAAAACTCAAGTCACCCATTTACTCTGCACTTCAATAAGACAAAGAAACAGTCAATATCTAATAAAGATCTTTATTTCAGATTTTAAATAGATTTACAAACCATAAGAAAAAAAGAAAATATAAACAAGAAAAAAAAACACATCAAGTGATCGTCAAATATCCACATGTGCATATCAAGGTAGATTGTAAACAGTCCTTTGAAGCCGAACAGCGAGACTCCCCGGGGTTCACTCAGCGCCAGAAAGGATGTTTGTTTGTTTAGTTGGTTTTTTTGTTTCTCGTTTCCTGAGGTTCTTGTAATTATCTGCTGGGTTTATTTTACCCCTCAGTGATGCCGACACAGAGCTCAGAGAACCGGGGGGCGAGTGGGGACGAAAGACGATGAAATACCAGCAGTTTGACAAAACATAATGAAATCCCATTCACCCTGAAACCGAACACAAAAAGGGAGGGGGGGGGGGGGGGGGTCATTCATAGGTTGTGTAATGAACATCAGTCATTATCATTATTACAAGTGTTCATAACTAATGTATACGTCTGCGTGGTGTCCATTAATGCTGCTATATTTAAGTAGAACTCATTCTTTCTTGAACAATCAATTTCCGTAGCACTTAAAACATGAGAAAGAAAACAATTTGAAAAAAAAAAGATTACATGAAAACAGTAAAAGAAGCAAACCCCCCCCCCCCCCCCCTTCAAAAGAACAAAAAGCAAAAAAGACACCCCTCAGCCCATTCACAATGCAACAGCTTTAGATCAAATGGAGTTTCCGTCCCCCACCCCGATCGAAAACCTCAAAGGTGTCGCAAACATCTACTGAAGAACCGTTCTCCAACTCACGCTCGACCCTTCCCCCATTTCTCCTCCGCACACCGTAGAAGCAGTCGGCCAATAATCTAAACGGAAACAGCGAGAATGTAAGTGTTAAAAATACTGCTGGGTGTTAACGTGTGTCTGAGTGTCCCGTTAGGAGAGGCCCCTGACAGTGTGGACTGGAAACACTCACGCGCCCCCCCCATCAGGCTGCAGCACTCACACTGCTACCTGATCTCCTCTGAGGTCACAGGGTTCATTCACTCAGGTGAGTCAAGATGGCTGCAGCCCAGTGGAGCGTTTCAGAGGAGGGGGGGGGGGGGGGGAAGAGCCTCAGAGCCACCACTAGGGGGCGAGCTCTGATGAAGGTCAGTGCTCTGGAGAGTTAGAATAACAGACGTGAAGATGGATAAATCAAACGTCCACTTCTGAACCGAGACAGTCCGAAGCTCCGCAGGTTGGAACACTCCTCCTGCCACGTTCAAAGCACTGCATATTAAGTAGCACTGACTGCATAGGTTGTTTTAAAAAATACAGTACATTGGATTTCAGCAGCTAGATGTTTCTGAATGCTTCCAGGCCACTAGGAGCTCGTGCTTGTGTGATGAAGGCTGCGTGACAGGACGTTTCCGATCTACATTCCTGTCTTTGTAGCTCGGCTGTTGGATGTTACACCTTTCTCTCACGCCTCGGACAAATCAGACGGATGCTGCTATTAATAAATCCCATTGAGAGTCACAGTATCCCCACCTGAGGCCGTGTGAGCTCGAATATCCCCCTCTGCTGTCTTTCCAACAAGTCTTTCAGATCTGTGGTATCAGGGAGCGAGGGGAAGGCACGAGGATGGATCACTTTTGGAGCAGCACGAGCCCTGGGGCTCAAAAGAAAGAACAAGAAGAGGCAGGGCTTCAAACAGCCCGCTAACAGGAGGTCACACACATGGCTCAGAAGTGACTCAGCTTTTCATAAACACACATATGTGCACTCTTTCTTTCTAAATTAGCCTCCCGCTCGTTTGACTCGGATCTGATCGGACCCGTGACGTTCCATTCCAGCTCGCTGATGTCGAGAAAAGGCGTGAGCTCTCCAAATTCTCTGAGAGGAAACGTGGCCATCTTTGTTCAAAGCTGGACAAAGGAGCAGGTCTCGGAGTAAAGACGCAGGACGTTTAAACGGGTATCAGTGCAGACAAAGAGAAGCTGTTACTGTACGTTGTGCTGCTGTGTATGTGTAACCTCTACTCAAAAAACTAAATGAAAACATGTCAGAAACAAACAAAAACAACGGCAGCTTGTTTTGATGCATCAGGTTTTAGTGTGCACACTGTGAGAGCACGAGACAGAAGTGAGGACGACGAGGGAGGGAATTAAAGTTCAGTCCATGACGAGAGAGGGGGGTGTGTGTGTGTGTGTGTGTGTGTGTGGTGTGTAGTGGGGGAGGGGCATAAAGGGGAAGTTGTCAAGAGTCCTCGGTGCCTGAGTCGTCGTAGCAACAGTCCTCGTTGTCCTCCTCGTCGTCGTCGTCCAGCTCCTCGTCGTCGTAGTAGTCGTCGTACAGCAGGTTGGAGCCGTCGTCTGTGGGCGGGACCAGCGTGCGGACGCAGTACTCGTCAAGTGTGATCGGGACTTTGACTCCGTCCCGCTCTGCTTCCGCCTTGGTCCCCACCACCTGCTTCCTGTTTGGGGGGGGGGAGAAACAGAAAGCGTCAGAACTGGAAGCTTTGAGTCGCAAAACTGAATATCTGTTCTGACTTTGGATCAAAAAGATATCTTCATGACGGAATAAAACCCTTTGATTCTTTCTAAACTCGATTATTTCAACAACCTTCAAACACTCCGACCTGATGGGGGAATGATTTCTCTTTTCATGTTTTTATTTATTTTATATTTGTCCTTACTGATCTGTTTTTACTTGCCATTTTAGTTACTTATAATTATTAATAAAAAAAATGTGTCACTGTTTTTATTTTTTATATCTGAACTAGGAATCAATGTTTTATTTTTGTATTAAACTGTTCAAGGTGGGGTGGAGATGGTTTGTTCTAAAAGAAATTGAAAATGGATGAAGATCATTGTCTCGATTGTGACACTGGGTGTTTCTCAATGTCGAGTACGCTTGCTTGGTAGCACGTGTCTTCTGAGTCACTTTCTTCAGAAGCGAGGCAAGAATCCTTCCTGGCATTCGGAAAACGAAGAGTGGAACAGGCGAGCAAGTGTGCGTCATATGAGAGGCCCCGCCTTACATTTTCCACCACAGATTTGGGGAAATTGGAAAGTGCGCAAAGTATTGTGGGGATTTTAAGACCGCGGAGTCTACACATGTGCAGCCTCGAAATGTCTCCAAACGAAGTACGCCAGGCTCGGTAGAATTCCAAGTATGCTGGACATTGGAACAGTCCTTCGGCGGCACTCAAAATGTACCATGGACGTGAGTTTATTTGTTTTTATTTTTAATTACGTGTGCTTGACTCGATACTTAAAGGTGGGGTAGGTAAGTTTCAGAAACCGGCTCAAGATACACTTTTTGTTATATTCCATGGAATGCTCTTAACATCCCGATAGCAATGAATATCTGAAGTGCTTTGACAACAAATCCATAAAAAAAAAAATGTCATCTGTGGAAGCTGTAATACTGTAAAAAGTTCAACCAATCCGTTTAGCCGGGCCGGCTGAACTTGGTTGAACTTTTTACCACCCTGTCTGTCAGCCTTCCATCTCGTGCACGCACAAATGTATCTCGTGCCCTCATTGGGCGTGCCGTCATTGGGCGTGCATTGCAGCAGTATTTCAATGACTCGTCAGCAACAGGCGGCCACTTTCACCAGTCTGCTGACGTCATGTTCGTGTGTGTTGGAGGAGGTGCTCTGTCAGGAAGTCTGAAGGAAGGGGCGGATTCTTTTCGGCTGTGTAGTTGTATTTTAGTGCACTCGAGCCGGTTTCTGAAACTTACCTACCCCACTTTTAATTTGGTAGACTACTCTTTTTATTTTCTCTGGCACCTTTGCTGTAAATGTCCCTGCTATAGGACTTATACAGGATTTCAGATTCTGTCATTATAATGTAACTAGGGATGTCCCGATCACCTTTTCTTGCTCCTGATCCGATTCCGATCATTTGATTTTGACAATCTGCCGATAACGATTTTTCCCGATCCGATCTTTATGCAATACATTAAGAAAGAAAACTAGCTGGTCATCCAACGCGATGAATTCAGCCGTCTTGGCTGTTATTCTTTTGGCCTTTTCACTGTTCTGGGGCAGTTTCTCTTTCCTTTTGAAAGTCTCTGAAAGTGTTGGTTGTTTCAGTGCCGTTACCTGAGTGGCCGCTGTTACACTGCCTTCGCTTTCAATTTTATAATACTTCCAAACTCCTGACATTTGCTCTGTCCCGACTCCCGAGTCATCAGCTGAACGTAGCCTCTCGTTAGCTTACTGCTACTATTAGACACTGCGCCCACTCTGTTGCCAGATTTCAGAGAAATAAGCAACCAGGTCTGAAAACAAGCCCAAAAGAAAGCAACACATACATGATGTTGTGTAATTTTAAACCAAAACTAAGTCCTCATGATGACTTTAAGACGTGAACATGGTCATTTATGTTTTGTAACATTAAATAAAATACAAATATTTTATATTTAAAAAAAATAAAAAATAAATCCCCGATCCGATTTTTTTCTCCCGATTCCGATCTTTTTAAAATCTCGTGATCGGCTCCGATCCCCGATCACGTGATCGGATCATCTCTAAATGTAACTGTGCTGTGTGTAATATGAGCTATGTGTTGCCTGGTGGAAATAGTAATCTATACAAGTTTAACTAGGACAAGGACTTGTGTTTTATGTATGAATTACTATTCATTCGTAGTATAATTGTGTTAACCACGAGGAACGATTTGATTGTTAATATTATGTTTGACTTATTGATGGTTGAAAGGATTATTGTTTTTGTTTTACTTCCATGCTTGATTGTTAACGAGAAGTAGGGATGCACGATAATTATCGGCCCGATAATTATCGGTCCGATATTAGGAATTATGACGTCATCCCGATAAACCGATAACAGTATTAATAGCCCCGATAATATACAATATTTTTTTTGGGTAAAAAAAAAGAAAAAATACTGCGGTGTGGGTGGATTGGGATGAGGGGCGCTTGTTTTTCACTCGGCTCCTCCCGTTTTGCCAGTACTGTGGTGTTAGTGGTTTAGGAAGAGGGGAGTTCTTCACAAATCCAGCGCTCCCTAATACTTCGAACCTGATCAGTCACCTGAAACATCGCCATCGCTACGATGGTGTGTTAAAAGCGTACGAAGACAATAATACAATACAGTGTGTGTGTGTGTCTGCGCGCACGCGTTGGAGCTATGTGCAACTCAAGGCATATGCTCGAACCGGAGCAGCCTGGACGCTGCAATCATGTTGCTGAGTGTGCTGACTTCTCCTACAATGTCCCACTGTCTGGCTTCCTGCATAAAGTCAAGTGCTCGGCGCAGTTGTGGCGAAATGTCGCTCTTCTGTTTTCATTTAAACAGCTCCTTATATCCGTTAGCGCAGCTAGCTAGCACCAGATGCTAACAACAACAATGCACGTAAGGTCTCTCTCTCGCTCGCTCGCTCGGACCACACACACACACACACACACACACACACACACCCTCCCGGTCCTCCAGATGGCCAGTCGGTGCCTGCCGGTGAGCGTGGAAGTGTGGTCTGCCACAAGCAGGTGGCAGGAGCAGGGCTGTCAGCATCAGCTTGTAGATGGTATTTTAAACTCGATGCGCTCTGAAACAACGGGGCGGCCGTGGAAAAAAAATACACATGTGTTAATCGCGTTAAAATAATTAGTGGCGTAATTTTTATTTTTATTATCGGTTATCGGTATCGGTCTTGAGAAGCAGGAAGTTATCGGTATCGGTATCGGTTTCAAAAAACCAATATCGTGCATCCCTAACGAGAAGTTATTTTGTTTGTTTATCTTTGTATTCCTTTATGTAAGAAAGAACAATGCACATTAATCAACATAGCTATTAAGTAATCCGCATTCTCCGGCAGTAAAAGAAAACTTACAAGAGCAAAATGTGTTAAGTGTGTAAGTGTGTTTGTCTGTGTGTGTGTGGACTAGGGGTTTCACCAACTAATCGACTACCTTTACCACTAGTCGGCGCTGTAGGCCCTAGTCAACTAGTCGTGAACAAAATGGAGGTGAACGAGGTGCCGCAAAATGCTCCAAAAAACGTCCGACATTCATATGTATGGCAGTACTTCAAAGAAGACGTAACCAACTCCACAGTTAAGTGTCAGTTGTGTACATCTGTACTAAAGTACAACAAAAATACTTCTGCTATGCGCAACCACCTAAAAATGAAACACCCGCTGCCGACAGCTAGCACTAGCAGTAATGCTAGCAGCACCAGTGAGCAACGGACCACCGTCAGCACTGCACAGAGACAGACGAGCATTATTGATTTTTCCAAGCGCCCCGTTACGGACAAAAGAAGACAGCAGATAACAGACTTGCTTATCAACTTTGTCGTCAAGGATGTTCGACCACTTTCTGCCCTTTCCGGAGAAGGCTTCAGGGACATTATGAAGTTTTTCGAGCCAGGCTATAAGATCCCGTCACATGCTACACTTTGGAGCAACATCATGCTACAGTACAACACTGTGAAAGCGAGGATTGTCAATGAGATGAAAGATAAAAGTGTCTCACTAACCACTGATCTGTGGACATCTTGCACCATGGATCCATACATCACCATAACTGCCCACTACATCACAGACACCTGGGAGATAAAATCCAGAGTGCTGCGAAGTTCGCGGAGGACAGCGAATAATGTGTTGCGCAATGGATTTACGTGGCATTTAAGTTTGCGAGTTTTTTGCTGTACATTTTGGTGAGTCCAGTTACCGTTTCTTATTTACGAAGTCACTGTTTGTTATGTACTAAGGCACTGTTTGTTATTTACTCAGCCATGTCACACAAATTTAAAATAAAATACAGTTGAACACCTCTCTTTGTGTGTCTTTATTATGACGCAACGACTAGTCGACTGCTATTTTGAAAAATAGTCGACTAGTAAATATTGGTAGTTGTGAAACCCCTAGTGTGGACCCAAGTAGCCAATGCTAACGCTAGTGCTAATGGGGACCCTAAAAAAAAAAGAAGAGTGAAGTGGTCTTTTTTTCCTCCTACCTGATGATCTCGATGTATTCTCTGTCCTTGCCCTTGCTGTCCCTCCACTTGCGGTACATGACGGAGGCGTCCACGTTGGCGGGGGAGAAGGTGTTGGGCTCGTTGAGGAGAGAGATGACGCTGAGCAGGATGGTCCTGGAAGAAGGATTCAAATACAGGAGAGCAATTAGGGAGGAGGACAGAGGAAGATGGAGGTAAGACGAGACAAGAGGCATTGAGAAAGCAGGACAAAGAAGTGAGCAGAGACAGAGAGGACATATGGGAGAGACGGAGGGGGAGAGATGGAGGGTCAGACGAGCAGCCGGCTCAACCCCAGAACATCCACCCGTCTCTGCTGGAGATGAACAACCTCCTGGAACAACTCCAATTTCTAACGGGCTGAACTGATGATCATCCTTAAACACTGAAATTCAAAATGGTATGTTCATTATTTATCAAAGACTTGGCTGACATTTTGTTTTTACTACGGCACAAAGTAGCCCTCGTTTTAAAGGTCCCCTATTGTACTGTTTCTCATCAATATATTACAGCTCTCAGATAAATACTGAACATGTCTCTGAACTTCGTGTTTGGCATTACCCATAATCCCCTCTGTTTCAGCCCTGTTTCAAAAGAGCTGATTCTCTGTCTGTTACTTTAGATCAGGGGTGGGGAACCTTTTTCCTCTCAGGGGCCATTTCAATGTTTTCAACATCCTCCGAGGCCCGTACAAATGATTGACCTCTGATTAAAAATACTAAAATCACAGCCCATTCATTTCGCCTTTCTTTCATTCTGTGCAAAGAAAAAGCAACCTCTTAATCCAGATATCTCACCATGACCCGCGCATGCATGCACGTGCACGGTTGTGGCATGACCACCCAAACAGAAAGATATTGGCCACAAGATGTGTGCAAATGTATTTAGTTTCCTATCCATGTGAACATGATTTAAAGGGGGGGGGGGGGGGGGGGGGGGGCTAACCTATCCCAAGTTAAAAGCATCCACCTGGTGCACTTTGAGAGCAACATTAGGAGATCTATGGATCCATCTCTCATCACCTAGATGAAACGGAACTGGAAGCAGATTTTCTTTTTCTTTACGGATATGTTTACTTTATTCTCATATGTCATTTTCAGACAGGTCTTTATAGAAATGGATCAGGACAAAAAGAGAGAGAATCTTTGTTCCTGAAACGTTCAGAATGTCTTTCCACAGAGGGGACACGTGTTGATGTAGAAGAGACGTGAACAAGTGGATTTTGCATAATAGGTGATCTTTAAAGGTGTTTTCTTGATTAGGGACTTGATTTGCAGCCGTTATAAATTGCGTGCTTAATTACTTCTCACTTTGGTAACGCTCACTTCCAGCAATCAGTAAAAATTGGGCAACTAGCTGCATCAATCGCTGCATGATTTGTTAAGCTTTTAGTCTGTATTGATCGGTGGGCAACGAGCAGCAGGGAAAATGAGGACAGCAGAAGAAGAGGAAGGGTATTCAAGCGACATCGATTTTGTCTGTCCAGATGGGTAAAGGGACAGAAGTAGAGTCACCCTGGTAACTTTATTTAACCTTGTTCTTTAAGATATAATCTAGGCTTGATGAACGGATGTTTAGTACCTGACGTTCTGCGTGGGGTTCCACCTCTCTGAAGGCAGCTCTCCGCTCTGAGGGTCGTCCACAGGGGGGTGCAGGATGGAGATACAAACATCTCCGTTCTACAGAGACGGGAGAAAACACAACCATGTTCAGAAAACAGTTATTACCACCGTACAGGTATTAGGCACCATAAGGAATCGGATAAATGCCACAACACACTCTGGGCAAGTTTCTTAACAGTTTAACTTCAACATGTTTATATCACATGGAAAAAAGTCAGTGAGAAAAATGTGGAAATTGTTTTTATTAAATGTCTTCCATATTATTATAATTTTTGTATTTCATGCATGTGTGAACTAATATGATACTTGAATTGTACTCCCTGTTATTATTAGACAGCCCTTTTCTTATAGTATTATATTTAGACTTTTTTTTTTATATAAACTGAAATATATAGCAAAACATTACTTGCATGTGCCCAAACACAAAGTATGTATGATAAGAACACATTTATTTTTTCTGCAAACATTTATCCAGTAAACCTATTTTTTAAGTTATACCAAAATAAAGCATTTTAAAAATTCAGTTGTGGGCACAAATGGGTTTAAAGATAGTCATCCACAGCCGAAAAAAAAAAAAAAGATTAACAAGACAAACATGTCGCTGATGACGATGACCTAATGTTTTATAAGAAAAATATATGTTAGAGGGGGTAGGACCAGAAACGTTTTTTTAAGCTTCTTCTTGCCCCTGTTGAACTGTAGAGACTATCTGAAAATTATTATTTTTTTTTTTTTTTTTGGTACTTTGTTATAATTATTAATCTGAGTGAAAAAAAAGAGAATATATATATGTATATTATTGTTATATATTTTTTTGTTTCTGACATGTTCAATAAATTGACTAAACTAAAACATTTAAAATCCTTAAAAAGGAAAATAGAGTTCAACCAGGATCCCGTGTTTTCATATACTAATATAAAACCCAAAACAAATGAGAATAGATCACTAGTGTATTCATAGGGCCTATAAAGGAGTGTGTGTAGGTTTTGTCCAATGATTAATACGGTTCACAATTACCTCATAAATGTTGGGGTGCCACATTTTGGTGAGGAAGCGAAAGGCAGGTGGAGAGTACGGGTAGTCGACGGGGAACTTGATCCGAGCCTGAGGGCGAGAGAAGACACATATTATTAACATGAGGCAGGCAGTTTAAAACACAGCAGACAAGTCAGGACTGCTTCCCTCCGAACGCTCGCTGCGTGGGAGAAGCATTTCCCACCGGCTGACAGGCGCACAGCACTCTGATTCAAGCTTGTAAACACTGTGAATAACGTCTTCTGAAACATGAATATTATTTGTTGTGTTAGTCATGCGATGTTGAACGTTCAACGTCATTTTTCTTGTTCATACTTTTTATTTATTTAACATAGAACAGGTCAGGAGTGGACTGGGATGATTTCAGGTGTAGAATCTCTGAGATTAAATGTCAAAAAGTACTTTTATGTGGATTTAAAAAACACGTGCATGTTGTTTGAGATATTGAACTTGTGGTTAGTGGTAATAAAGAAAGTGTCCAGGTTTTCCAGCAGGAATCTAAACCACAAGTTAGTGGCGGTGGACTGGGCTTCCTGTACATTTAGCCGTATTTCTTCTTCACTTTGTTAGTTTCCATTTCCCACGGCTGCCTTTCGTAATTGTTTGAGTTGTTATTCTCCGACATGAATCCTGTGAAGTTTGATGTTATTGACACTGCTGCACGGAGCTTCACCCCCATGCAGCATCAGAAGAACATTCCACAACCCCTCCGTTATGTGGTCATTAGTAAATGATTGACGAGGTCTAAAGATCCAACTTGACTTAAATGCAGAGGTGGAAGAAGTACTCAGATTATATACTTAAGTTAAAGTAGCAATACTACACTGTGAAAATGCTCTGTTACAAGTAAGTACATTCAAAATTGTACTTAAGGAAATAAGTATTAGCATTAGAAAATACTTTGATTACAAGTACATGTTATGCAAAATGGTATGGGAAAACCTACAGTGTGTTTTACACACCCACACCAACTCCCAAAAAGTGTTGTGAAGCCGCCATTTTATTATACTTGCATTAGCATTATTAGCATTAGCCCAGCGCAGAAACGCAGAGAGACTAACGTATGGCAACACAAAATAAAACATGGGAGCGGTGAAGATGAGGAGGTGTCGGCGTTCTGGCGATTTACTCGGAAGTCCCAACTCCGGGGACTACCGGCCGGGAACTTTGGGCGGCAGTATACGCCGTGAAGTGGGTTGCGGCCTGCCAGTAAACCCAAAGCAGCAGAAGAAGAAGAAGTGACCTCAGCTGCTTTATTTGCCTAATCCTCCCCCAGGGACTTATTCCGGTGTGAACGCGATCTGAACTTAGTTCATGAGAACTAAAGAGTTCTCATGAACTAAGTTCTCATGAACCTTTGTGGGAAAAGTACTGCGGTGTGAATGCGCCTTATGCTTACAGGACTGGTGTCAACAAGCAGCTGTTCCACCTCCACCCAGAGGAGGAGCATCAATAGTGATTGGGAGAGGCTATAAATAGCAGCTGAAGAGTCATGGCAAACCTGATGGAGGTGGCTGGGCAAGGAGGAGCTAATGACGGTGTAATGTAATATGGTGTGGAGGCAGGGTGGAGGCTTCAGTGCATTCAGCTGCCGAGTGTGCAGGGGGGGGGGGGGGGGGGGGTTGGGTTGGTATAGAGACATTGTGGGGGTTTGTCCTCTCCAGCTGTCACTGCAACCCAAGACAATCCACTGCTCAAACCCGTGTTCTGCTATTATATGTCCTAACGCTGACACCACCCCCCCACACATACTGTATAAATGCTCCTGTGTGTGACGGACCCCTCCTCCCGTTACAGAAGAAGTGCAATGGGTGGGACGGGGGACACGCACACACGGACTACACTGATTACACACACGCACGTCACTCACTGCATGAAACCTTCTGCTTATCCCCCCCCCACCACCGTCACATACTTGCTCACATTTGCTGATTCGGCATGGTCAGCTGGTCCTCGCCACAGTGAGCCGACGAGCGGGAGGTGGAGAGTGGGAGGGATTTCACTTTGTATAAAAGGGGTTGTGCTCCATATAATAACTGTGCTTAACATTAAGGTCTTATCCCGCTTTGCATGCAATGTGGCATTAAAACCAGGCTGGATGTAACGGAAAAAGTCAACACTCAGACCAAACTGTTCAGTGGTTTCTACATCTCAAGGTCTGTAAAGGGAGTCAGTAACTCAGGATGTCCTTTTTTTGGCCCTGAAATGCTAAATAAACGACTCCCATGATATAAAACCAGAGCAGGGAAGAAACACTGACCCAGGCCTGAGAGAATGACGCTTGTAGAAAAGAAAAAAAACCGAAATCCCTGGGTCTGCCTGACCCAGCCAGAAAGCTGGCAGCCCTTCAGAGTACAAGCCAACGCTGTACACATTACAGGCTGGAAACAGTGCAACCCATAGCAGCCAGCAGGGGGGGGGGGGGGGACAAGGGCCAGGGAACAACGGTGAGAGCTTAGTTTGCCTTCCAGAACAATATTTCCACATCATGATGAAATCTGTTCACTGGCTTGGAAGATAATCTGCGTCATGTCCAACAACCGTGGTGATTCAGATGAATTTAAATTGGTGCAATTCAAAAGGGGGTGGAGTTGGTGTTAAATACATAGAGGGCATAAGGGTAAATGTAAATCCCAGTAGAAATGGTGGTTTATGCTTGTTTGTCTTCCAAGAAAATAGCGTGTGAACGAAACGCTCTTGAGCAGCTGGAAAGTCCCGGACATCAAAAAACTCTTATTTTAGCAAAGCACCGTTTATCAATGCAGTGTCATTATTCAACTCTAAAGGATATCTTAGATACAAGACACGATTGAAAATCAAGGATATGACACCAAAAACAAAACATCTCTTTGGTGACCCACAGGAAAATGTTTCCAAATACTTAGTCGCTTTTATGAATTAAGCCCCTAAATTGTCCCATGTCTAATGAGGCATCAACACTTGCCATAACATAGCTCCATTCATCACAATCCTGCCAGTCTGAATGCAAGCTACAGGAAGGTGGGGATATGCATTAAGGATAAGCATTGATCCCTTTGAGAGGGTAAGAGCACGGTTTCACAATGCAGCTTACCAGGAGCCTTTAAAAACCGTATTCCCTTTAACGCAATTTCACAAACTGTATACCACGCAATGGATACAGTAAACATTAGAGCTCCATGATAGTATGAAACACAATTCAGTCAGTAGGCAGGTGAAGAACTGACAAATTTGTGCTTATAGTAGGAACAACTACAAATTTGGTCTGTGAGGTCTATCCAGGCAAAGGATATGTTCCAACAAGCCATATTGGAGACTCCAAAGCGTCCTTTATTGTATATATATATAAAAAACAAAATAGATAAAAAAAAAAATTTTGTTCAAAATGAAAATGCAAATAAACCTTTGAAGCATTGTCAAGGCCAGGGGTCGGACGTTGCACATTATGACCATGATCAATATAGTTGATAAATGACTATACATTTATGTGTAAACAAATATCTGTTGGCCAGATGAGACGCAGCACTATATTGTCAACGCCTGTCATTACACCAAATGTTGCCTCATTTGTGATCCATCACAAAAGAAGATGGTGGCTCAAACTGACGATACAAGCCAAAAGCCCCTGTACAGTTTTACAAAAGGTCTTTTGTAACCTCAAACGCTGTTAATGTGTGGACAAAGAGGTACAACAAAAAGGGCATAGAAAAAGCTACTTTGTGACACTTGTTGACGTGAGGACTAGGCCTCCTGGGGTCAGGAATGAAACGGTCGACCTGCCCACCCAGGTGACACCAATCCCTGGGTAGACGGAGGGATGGAGGTGGATGATTGATTGGCTTTGCTCTGCAGCAGTAAGTAGACGGAAGAAAAGAAACACAAAGAACGATACAGGAGGGTCTTAAAAGGCCTTTCTAAATTCCAAAAGATCATTTTCGTGCTTTGAAAAGATCTATTCCTGTTACAGTACTTTTACCAAACAACTCCCACTCTCTTCATTCTCAGTGTCTCCACAACACAAGCTCAAAGCGCTCTCTGCCCATCACAAAGTGCCACCTTCAATTCACTTGCTTCAAGATGCTACAGCTGATTTGCATGTCATGCCTCATAATTGGATTAAGACAAGAATTAACAGCATCCACAGTCAGGAGGTGAGCAACCCCGAAGAGCTCATTTGAAGTGAAGCCAGTTTCCTGCCAAGCATGCACAAAAAAAAGACTCCTTACTGAGAAGATCTCTTTTGGATTGGGCGCTAAAGCGCTGCCTTGAAGAGAGAACAGGAACAAGAGTGAACGTGCCCACCGTGTGGAAAGTGACAGCAAGGAGAAGTAAACCAGGTCAATGCAAAGACCCTGAACAGAACAAATCGTTCAGTTCTCCCTGAGCAGCTCTTTGCCTTCCCTACAGACCTTATCCTCACACACCGAAGTCCTTGTGTACAGCAAATTCCATACACTAACACACACACACACACACACGGAGGTCCCAGAGATTATCATGTTGGCACCCAGCAGTCCCCCACCTCATTAACTCAGAAGGTTACAGGGTATGAGAAAGAAAGGATCAAATACTGAAGCTTCATTTCCTGGTTTAGACTTAACCCTCATAGCAACAGTAGTCTGGTCTTTTGCATTGCAAATGAAAGGCATCATACTATCACGTTATGAACGATTTGAGTCGCGTCTATATTAATTCACAATTAGAAAATATCAAATTGGGGGCTCTGTGGTGCGAAACAAGTTTTGTTACACCCCAAAATTTGACAAAGCACACCAAACCTTTTTAACCATAAAAGTCGTCATATTCGAAGGCGAGTATTACGCATTGGGCGTGTTGTTTATTGGTCACGTCCATGGTGTGCAAAGGCCCTAAGGGTCTAACGATAATTCCTGTATCTTTATTTAAATGTTCTCTACCAATACAGAAAGCTGGACAGGTTTTTTCAAGTCACTCATTTGAGGATATTCCCGATTATCGTGAATAATGGAAATTCACCTTGATCGAGTGTTTTTATTGCCATCCTGGGTAAATCCTATATCGTCCAATCCCTAAACGCAACACATGGGACTTTCAAACAAACAACTTATACGGCTTTGTGTTAAAGGGTACTTCCCTGGTGGCCCCTTACAGGAAGAGGGAAAGCACACGTGGGCTTCAGGGGGCGGTTATAACTGTCTACTGGGGCCTCACGCTCACCTCTCTTCACAGCAGGCTCTGCATTCAAAAGAGGCACCACTCTGGAGGAAGGGCCCGCCTGCTCTTGTATGGCAGGTTCTGTGTTCCCACTGCTTTGCCCTACTCTCGTTTCTCTGTGACACAGCCAGAGGGGGAAACATGAGTCCGACAGCTCGCCCCTCGCCCCTCCACCGCTACTAACATGGCGCTGGGACACGTAACAAAGCATCCACCCAGCCTCAACAGAACCGAGTGTTGACTGATTGTCTGGAAAACACACACAGGCCCGGGCCAAAAGCAGAGGGCAACACCCCTCTGTTTCATGTTTGCTGTGAAGAAGTGGTTCGTCAGTGTTTTGAAGCCACAGGAGGAAACCACTTGAGTGCGATAGGAAAGATGTTCCATTCCATACGATTTTTTGGAGTTGCAGAGACCTCGTTTACGTCAGAATTAAAAGCAACAAAAAGCATAATTAGAGCTGCCAGGTGCTGACACAGCAGTATTTCAAACGGGGTCACACATTTATTTTCCCAGACCCCCAGGCTCTCCACAGTAGTACAGTTGTACCTCATTGTGACCTTAAATATCTGGATATAAAGCCAGTGTTTCCCCTATCTATACACAAATAGCAGCGGCTATATATTAAAACATTATTTTTCATTAAAATAATAATAAGTGGCGACCCTTTTTGATTGTTTGTTATATGTATTTGTGTTACTGTATGTTCAATAAAGGTGTATTTTGCTAAATCTTGAGACATTGCTACTGTATGTACGAGGCTAGGCCTCAAGAGCCTTTCTTGTGCTGGCACACACATAGAAACATATTGGCGGGGCGCACTTCGCACGCACAAATAAAATTCCACGAGCGCCGCTTCGTGCTCACATTTAGCCGGGCTAAAGTCATAGCAGCGGTGCTAAGGCACGCGGGTGCCTTAGCACCGCTGCTATGACTCCATCCTAGGGGAAACACTGAAAGCACTGTCCATCTTTCTGTTCTCCTGCTGCCCGACAGTAAACTCAGCAGTAAAATACAGACTAATCAGCAGATAAATCAATAAATACTAAAATTGTTAATTGCAGCCATAATAATGACCAGTTAAAGTAGATATTTAAACCCCAGATTAACTCCGTATTAAACTACAAAAGCAAATAAAACCTCATAGTTATGGTATCGTCTGGGCAATCAAACTAAACATGTACAACAACAACAACAACACCAACACACAGCGAGTCAGTGTGAGAACACTCCTGTAAATCCGAACTCTGGGTGAAAACAACAGTCTATCTGCTTCAAACGTGTCCCAGGACCACTGCTGGCTGCGGGACAGACGGGCCTTCTGCCAGGAATCCTCACACACTCGGAGCCTGAAGGGATGCTTCACATGACACACACACACACACACACACACACACACACACACACACACACACACACACACACACACACACACACACACACACACAACACACACACACACACACACACACACACACACACACACACACACACACACACACACACACACACACACACACACACACACACACACACACACACACACACACACACACACACACACACACACACACACACACACACCACACACACACACACACACACACACACACACACACACACACACACCACACACACACACAGGACCTTCAGCTTGGAAAGGACTCAGAAACAATTAATGAATGCCAGTATTAATGGGGGTAACGGTGTGAGATTGTCACAGGAGAACAACCATCTAAGAAAAACCTATATATATATATCTGGTAGGGACTCCCGTCTGTACCTTTAACTCACACGTTCACTTATGTCATTATCTTTTTTAAATATAGTAGATAACCAAATGTACATGGTATGAGAACCGCCACACGGTTACAACCCGAGTCAGTATCAGCTCCTGTGAGACTAACATGTCAATGATCAATTTATTATCTTGGCTCAGTTTGCCTGTAAAACTGCGGCCTGATTTCATAAAACTTGGTGACCGGGTGTAACATGGGCCAAGGAAGAACCAATATTTTGGAGCGGACCCAAATCACGTGACAGGCAGCTGTTGTTCTCTTCCGTTAGCATTGAGAAATTGGTAAATGTACCGCGGTGTCGGAATGTTGTCTCAAAATAAATCCCAGCTTGAAAAATGTACGCCTCGGCTATCAATGTGGTGTTAAATCCCCCTTAATAAATACATTCAACACATCTTCAATGTTGTTTTCATACAACCATTTGCTCATGAACACACTGAAGTCGGAAAATTACTTTGAATCTGATGGTAACAAATAATTGCCAAAACGTTGTGAAAACTCTTGTGAGATTTGCTGAGGCACAACCTGTCCTAACATTAAATCATTGAATAACCTTTTAAAATTTAGCAGGGTTACCACCTAGGCCAGGGGTGTCCAAACTACGGCTCGGGGGCCATTTTGTATTCAAAAAGTATAATAGAATATGGCCCACAAATGAAACTTGTCTTATATTGTACTTCTTAACTATAAATGTAAAATATATTACACAGTAGTATTCCTGTGCTAATAACACCACTTCAATTGAAGTTGGAAACATTTTCTAACATATCTTAGCTGATAAGAAAAAGCCCAATAGCTTATTTACAAGCTTGAAATACACCCTTCATATTTCCCCTGATTATAATCAATCTGAGGCTTCTGTTTTAAGAGATGAGCTGCCGACACTCACACGCATCATTTACCTACATTTGATTGATTTAGCTAACTTATAACTGAACTTATGAGGTAATATACCGTTAGTCTGTGGCCCTCGGAGAAAAAAGTTTGGACACCCCTGATCTAGACAATAGCCTATCAGAACCCATTACATTTGAGGTCAATCCAATTTCATTTATATAGACCAATATAAGAAATTACACTTTTGTCAGAGAGTGCTTTACAGACCTAGAAACTCCACAATAATTAATACGGAGGGGCCACTCTCCAACACAGACATGCGTACAATAGATGTCGTATCTACACACACACCATAACCAGTTCACAAGAATTTTACAATTTGATGGTGACCATATAAACACGACCTGCTTATTGTAGATCAAGGACAGTTATCTAATGTTCTTTGAATGATACTGCAGTTCTGATATATTTGCGATTGTGTGACTCTTCGAGAGCACCACCCACGAAAAAAAGAACACCTGACTCAGCCAGGTTTTCGTATATGACGTCGTTCAGTCGCCGTGTTTCAGGTGAACCGGTGGCTGCAGCAGGTCAGGGCTGTTTGGGTAACCTGAATCAGAACAGGGTGGGAATCTCTTTCTTTTTTTGTGGGAATAAGGCAAACTGGTTGGATGGAAACCCAGCAGAGAGAACAATGAGTCACAACCATGCGGTGGATTTCACAGCCAGGCTGTGCA
Organism: Pseudochaenichthys georgianus; assembly: GCF_902827115.2. NCBI lineage: Eukaryota > Metazoa > Chordata > Actinopteri > Perciformes > Channichthyidae > Pseudochaenichthys > Pseudochaenichthys georgianus. The sequence goes on along the minus strand of NC_047506.1, from coordinate 3,833,566 downwards.
TTCCTGGCCGACAAAGGAATCCTGTACACAGCAGCACCCACACGGATACACTGAGCTCCATCTACGGTCGCCTGGCCCTCTGCTTGTATTCACAGGCCCCAAAAACACCAGAGGCAAAATGAATAAGCTTCTCAAGAAGTGGAAAAACAAAAACACTGGACGGCTGTAGTGACGGTTTACACAGAGCGGTTATGTATATGCTGGATAATCTGACCACAGTGGGATCCTTCACTGATACATTACAGTTGAGCTGTAATATGGAAACAACGATGGCTAATGTGGGGCTTAGCATTATGAGACTACAACAAAAACCCGTGTAAAGAGACCATTTACCATATGAGTATGTTGTTATTGCAACTCAAAGACGAATTAAGTGTATTCTCGAGGTCCTGACCTACATTATTATTGTCGTTAGATCACAAAGACAGACCATCATGCTTCCTCAATAATAAAGCCTCATTATCCTACGTTTGATATCCAATAAAACAACAATGTAGGACAAATTTGAAGCAGCAGTGAGAGGAATTTATTTGAATTCGCCAGACGAAGTAATAAATCAAACTACTTTAAAGGATGAATAACATCATTAGCATAGGCCTCGGGTGAGCTACAATCCACTCAGTGTTTTGTGTGACGTCGATGTTTACATGTTCATTAGGTTTATGACTAATCAACAGCTCTGCTATGGCAACACATGATATGCTTTTCTATATTTACAATGTAGGTGTGTGTTTTCCACTGAGACTTAAAGTGAGTCGGTAACCAGGTACTGTAACTCCAAAGGAACCAAAACCATGAAAACAACCAGTTTTTATAAGGTCAAGGGCCACGGACATGGTGCCTTGAAAATACATTTAAAAACACACAAATCAGCAGCTGCTTTGTAAAGTGCCAACCCTCTACGTCAATCACACTCAAACAGGAACACACATCTGTATATCCACTCTCAAGGGAGGAAGAGTGCAAGAAAAACTATTTAAATGTATTTTCAGTTACCATAACTTAGATAAGCTAGGTGTAGGTTCTTCATTTCAAAAGTGACATACATCTTGGATTGATTAGATATATATTAAAAGTACAACATGTTTTGTAAAAACATCAAGGAACTGATGAAATGCGTGCGATGATAAAGCGTATCATAGTAACGTTAAGGCTTGAGGTGGCTATGCTAACCATCTTGTGTTTCATATTAAAACAAGATAAAACATAAATAAATGAATTAAGTAGTTTAAATAAATAAAAAAGGTGTTAATCCTGATTGAGTGGAGTTTATTTAAAGTCAGCTGAGTAATGTAACTAATTTGTAATTTACTCAAGTACTGTACATAAGTACAATGTATGGGTACTTTACATGAGTAATTCCATTGCTATGCTAAGTTGTACTTCTAGACTACAAAAATACATAGGTAAATAATGTACTTACTGCACTACCTTTAGTTACTTTGCATATATAATCACTTAAATATGACTTTAGTTACACCTGGATTACATTCACAGGCTACTGAGCAGTACATAAAGTGATTAAAACTAGTTCCACTTTTACCATCTATGATAAACACATCATCAATAACTATAATCAAAGCATGGTGTATTTGATTCGGAAATGTGGCAATCTGCATATGGACTTTTACTTGAGTAACACAATGAATACAGGACTTTTACTTGTACCAGAGTATTCATACACTTTGGTATTTCTACTTTAACAAAATATCTTCTTACCACATTGGCTAACTTTCAGATAAAATAAAAGGACCTTAATCAATCACAGTTTTCAGTATACATAAGACGCATGGAAAACGTTTGAATGTTTTCAAGCTTGAAAGCTTGAAAACGTAATAATCCTGATCGAGTGGAGTGTATTTAAAGTTAAACAAAGCAGTAGAGCCTGTTGTATCCGAGTAATAAAGAACAACTGCCAATTATCTAATGTAACGTTTTAAACTGTTGTGTATGAAGACGTAACTTGGAGGCCAATGTTAACCGTTGGGTTATTCTCCATGAGTAAACTACTTAAACACAGGCTAAATCTCCCAGCTACAGAACAATAGACCGACTGCTAGCTAACATTAGCTACTCACCTTAAAATAACCACCCTCGTAGTGTGTGTTCGGGGGTCCGAATATCGCCACTTCCCAGTTGTACATGTCCGACTCGTCCACCAAAGTTATTTTGAACCCTTCGACCGGTTCATCTTGGAGACTTTTCATCTCCAGCATCAGGGCTTTTTGGGAACTGGCTACATGGTGTCCATGCTGAGCCATATTCCTACAACGATCTGTGTAAATATCAGCAACCCACCACAGCTGTGCCGGGGAAGAAGGACAAAGCTAGCTACGAACAAACAATGGCTATCAGTGGAGAAAGAACGTGAGTTTCCGTTGGTTTCCGTTAGTCTGGTTCCAAAACAGGATCTGAAAACGGGTCTTTATTTGGTCAGAGCTCGTGCGGCTTCCTCCGTTGTTGTGAACAGTCCCGGGGAGCCCCAGTTATTAACGTTGATCTGAACCTGCTGTTAAAGTCAGATATCATGCATGTTGCACTTCCGGTACAGCTTTCAAAATAAGGCCCTTTTTTAAAATCTGGTTGAACAAATATTGTTGATTGATAGATAAGTACTTTATTGATCCCAATTTGGGAAATGTTTGCGTTGCAGCATGATGAAAAACAAGGCAATGTACATAAGAGAAATTAAGACAAGCAATAAACAATCTAAAATATTTCTGAAGTAGAAATAAAATAGCAATAACAAGTTGGAACCATAGGTTCCAACACATTATACAGCTCAGAAATTCACCTTGGATGTTAAATTGTAACTCGTGTGTAATGCTTGACAATACCCACAAACCCAATTTGGGATGAATAAAGTATCCATCATCAGTCTATCTAAATCCCAGTTGTATGTATTCTCCTTTTAGTTTCAAATTAATTGCTGTTCTGTTGGAACTAAGCTCTAGTCTAGATAAAAGGCATCCCCTAGTGAAAGATGCCAAATTACTTGCACCTGAAAATGAACCTATTCTCAAAAATATATTAAATTCACAAGCTTTTATTTTGAAAGCAAACACAGGAAACCCAGTTTGGTTAGCTTGTTAGTGATGCTAACGAAAGCTAGCACGGTTCCTCGATTGAGTGTTGTTTCTATCACACATAAAAAAGGTGGTCCAAGCAACATTTAAAGTTAGATAAACTAATTCTACATACATCTATAAAAAGGAAAACTCTCGGCTTTGTTAGCTGAACTTTACTAAACTCAGCTGCTCGCTGTCAGTCATTATGCGGGTCGATTACTTCTGCTTACACGCAAGGCATTCTGGGAATTGACGTTTAAAGCAATGCAGCTAGATGTCTAAGTAATCACACATTTGAGTGATAATGTGCCAAGTTACATTCTCTCTGTGATATACATATTAAAATATACAAAAACACCACACCTCAACACACGCATTATTATGTGAGCAATCTGTTCAAACAGTAGATTAAAATATATATATATGTGGTTCACAAAAAGTACAACAGAAGCTTCTTAAAGCCTTTATTTTTTTTTATTTGGGTGGACTTTCTTTAAAGGGAATGTAGATAATTTATGTTGTACCCTTTAAAACATTTTACATTGTACAGCTTGATAATGGAATATGGAGAAATAAAAAGACAGGACCTTCCAAAGTCAGAGTCATACCAGAGTATATTTCAATGTCACAAACCAAACTTGGTATTATAACTCACTACAACTGAACCAACAGAAAATTAAGACGGAGTGGGTTGCCTCTCAGTACACTGCTTCACATGACCTGTTCTATTCCACTTATTATAGGGTGCCCCATGCCCTTAGTGTAATGACACCAACTATAACCCCCTTCCTTCCCCTGCGTTTAATAATTTAAAACATTCAACGATATGACTTTTTTTCTTTTTAATTGTCTGAACTTGTAGATAAAAACACAATACCATCAAAAATAGAGAATGGTCAAGTAAACTTCTTTAAAAAAAAAACTATAAAGAAAAAGGACAAACTGGAATGACAAGTTTCTCTTTGTAAGCATGTCAGAAATAAAAAGTGTACATTCCTAATCATGCAATATACACATTTTAATCAAATATGCACAGGATAATGATCAGAATCAGGACAATGGATGATTAGGGGAATTGTTTTTTTCAGGTCATTTTCAGGAACAGGGAATACATACATACTTATTTTCTATAGACAGTCTTGAAATACAGCGGATCAATTCAGCATTCAGACTCAACTACAGGACAGAAGATCTCATGGAATGGCTGACCTGATCTGCAGGTCACATACATCATTATCATAGTCGTTATCTACAATAGCAGACAGATATGAAGAGGGCCTTACCAGTATGTGTGTTCAGAGTCGCTACTGAGTCAGTTTTTATCTTGCTACTACAAGGTTAAGTCGTGCTGGACCGGGTAGTGACCTCAGACATGAAGTAAAACATCACAAGTACCTCTGAGCGATTAACAAGAGGTAGCCATTTAAAAATTAAAATGGCCCATTCATGTTTATCATAATGTCAATGCACAACAAAATGGCAAGGCAGTTTCTGAAGGGAAAGGAAACATTGGGGTTTATCTGGATGTCAGTAAAGCTACTGCGATGCTAGTCAAAGTGGCACAGGTGTCAATGTCTCACATAATTCCACATGAAGACAGACGGAGCTGCTGTTTACAGGGTGGAGGCTCCCTTTCCTTGGCAGCCATGTTGCCTAATACTGATTGAAACGTAACCTGAAACCATTTAGCAGTTTCTGCTTACAGAGAACAACTTGCAACCTGAATGGTTTAACATTTAAGACAGGGTTTTCAGTGCAACTTTCTCATCTCTTAGTCTGTCAAATTTGACTTTCCCATAGCAAGGAGGAAGTACAGCGATGTAACATGGGCAGCTTGCCTCATGCCAGATTATTCTGTCCCTAACTTTACCACGTGGTGACACAAATGAAGGCCCTCAGCACCATATCAGTTTCATAGAAATAACAGTATCCTTCTGGGACATTATTACAGTAAAATAACATTCTATTTAACTGACAAATTCATCTGTGAGTTGAAGAGGAGGCTGATGAAGGTGGGACTGTCCAGAAAACACACACACTTCTACTCTGGGGTTAAATGTAATTATTTTTGATACCTTCAAATGAATCTTTGATTTTAGAGAGGAATGACATGTTGGAAGTTCTTAGGGGGTCAAACTGCAGCTTAGCACAGTTGGTTAGGGAGCAGATCAACTGGGTAGAGGGGGGGGCTCTTGTAGGTCAGACTGCACAGCTAAGGCAGAGCAAAACCACTCATCTACTGTACTAATCACAAGGATTGTGTTGAACTAACACCAGCAGATCTGCTATGAGCCTTGCCAAAAGGCAAGTAGGGCAACGGCTCTGAAAGAAGTTTAAAGTCCATGCCTTATATGTAGCTTTGGTTACATCTCCCCACTACTGTGAGGAGGCTAGAGTCCCCATTTTCCAGTTTGAGAAACGTCCGTCACAAGGTCTACAAAGCTGAGCAGCACAAACACTGATGTGGAGAGGGCAGAGAGAAAAGGGGCGAGACAAAGGCGCAGACAGGTTTCAGACAAATAAAAAGAGACAAAAAAAACAAACAAACCAAAAGACAAACAAAAGAACCGCAAAACAGTAAAATCACATTTCAACAGCAAAAGTCCAGTTCTCAACGTTACATTACATGACTGTCACAGAGTGAATTGCCGACAGAGTGTAGGAACACAGGAAGGAGCAGAGGACACGGGGCATCCAGAAAAAGGAGCTCATTACAGTCAGAGGGAACCGGTAGGTAAAGATGAAAGTGCGTTGAAGACGGGCGCATTTACACAGCGAGTCTGTAAAACAACATCGAGTGTTGGGAGTGACCACAGAGCTCAGCGCAACAACAGAGTGAAAAGAAGGAGGTAAGGGGATAGAAATCTTGCGAATCTGAGGACTAATAAATAGGGCGATACTGGAAGTGCCAGCCGCAGTGTTTCGTAACATGATTATGTTGTGTTGCAGCGGGGGGGGGGGGGGGGGGGGTGGCATGGAGAGGTCGGGGGGGGGGCACCCTGGGGCTGTCGGACACAATCAGCACTGAGAGAAGGTCTGCTTGATCTCATCCAGCACATTCCCGAGCAGCGTCGGCTCGTCACATTTAGCGTCAATGGACACCGTCTGCTCAGACTGGGAGGAGAGAGAGAATCAAGCTCACAATCTAGGTTTACTTTAAAAGGAAAACACAATTATAGTTTATGGAAATCAGAATTTGCAGAGGACAAAAGGTTCTTTGGTTCACTCACAGTTTTGACCAGCAGACAGACGTGGTGACCCTGGATAGATCTGCTGTACATGGAGGCACAGGAGTCGATCCTCTCCACAACTGAACCATGCAAACAGAAACGGGTCAGAACAGACAGGATTAATTCTCCATGCTTGATGCTGAATTTTGGAAAGCATGGCAGCCGACGGTAGAAATATAGTGGCTACATTGTTGGTTTTTTTACATCTGAAAAATACCCAAACTGACTAATTATAATAGAGCCACCCAATAAATGAACATGAAATTACTATTTATTTAAGACTAATATTGTTGGCATTGTCTATGTTTGCTTATTTGGTCGATACTGATTAGTTAAAAATAGCAATAAAGAGATTAATAGTCTTCCACTAAACGAAACCAGCACAAAAACACTTTTTTTATTCTGTATGTGTACAATTCAAGTCTGTGTATAAAGACAACTGTTTATATCTCTGGATAAATATGATATGTCCTGGTGTGTGTGTGTGTGTGTGTGTGTGTGTGTGTGTGTGTGTGTGTGTGTGTGTGTGTGTGTGTGTGTGTGTGTGTGTGTGTGTGTGTGTGTGTGTGTGTGTGTGTGTGTGTGTGTGTGTGTGTGTGTGTGTGTGTGTACCAGAGAAATGGTGGTGGAAGCAGATCTTGGCCAGGAGGTGGTGGAAGGGCATGCCGATTGCTTCCAGTTTGACGGAGCTGCACTTCAGGTCGCCCGACTCAAGCAGCTTAGCGAATGCATCACTGGACAAATAAAACAAAATCAATTCAGTATTCAATTCATACTTGAGGAAGAGCCAAGACAACTCCGGAACCAATACCCAGATCTCTATTATAGTTGTGGCATTGTTTAATTATCTTCAAAAATCTATTCAAATTCAATTCAAATCAAATTCAAAAATCTTCATAAATTGTGGTTCACCACCGACTGACTTTTCCTCTAGTGTCACAGTCAATCATACATTTCAAATGTTTCGCATTTACATTTTAGGCTCTCAACAAGCACTGTCCTGAAGCAAAACGCCCAACCCTTCAAGTTTATTTTAAAGACGCTTTAAGGAGTCTATGAAGAATGCAAAACATGGTCAGAATGAAGTTTTTCCTCCTTTGTAATGTTGGTTGTAATTCTGTGTGACACTTATCAAACTAACCTGTAACAGGGAGTAGTGATTAGGTAGGAGGTGCAGGTAAAGTGCAGTTTGAACTCCAGTTTCTCGTGAGTGGAGGAGTCCTCATTCTGCGGGAACAACAAGAACAGATCATCAATGAGAAAGCAACGTGGCACTTTAACGATGCTCTTCTGGCCGGAGGGGCCTGCAGAGAGCTCTGGGGGAAAGCGTTGGCTACCAAAATGAAACGTATAGCTGGTTAGGATCCCTTGAAGTACACAGCTTCTGTAAGCGTTGAAAATGCTTCTTAAAAATCGAACATATCCGAGCGTTAAAGAAAAAAAGCACGGACAGCTTAACAACACTTTTTAGAAGCTATGCTAAATATGCTACCAAAACAGATCATGTTTGTTTTCAGGAATACATATTTTTTATATTTTCCAGTGTATTTGTTCTTTCTTCACACCTTGACGATGAAGGTGAGGGTTCCCTTCAGTTTCTGTGGCATTACGATGCTCTGCATGGTGAAGACAAACCGCGCCTCGTTGGAAACCCCTGAAGCACAGACAGAGTTCCCGGATAAGTGATCAGACTTTACGAAACAACCCAAAGTGAGGTTTTTATTAGATTCAGGATTATTACATTGAGAACCGACACAACTTTAGAGAACTACAGTGACATGTTGTATGTGTATATTTTAGGGTACTGATTCCCAACCCTTTCAATTAAGTGGCCCCTTTATTATAAGTCAATGCAACCTTGACAGCACTAAACATTTGGTGAAACTGTACAATAAACCCAAATAGTGAACTCAATAACTGCAGGATATTTGCATTAAAGATTAGCATTACTTTTATTGTAATGAAACCATTTAAAACATGTTTGGCCTGTATTATTATTATTATTATTATTATCAATCATTCAAATTTGAAAACTTTAAAAAGGTATCTTCACAGAAACAAATGAAGTCCTAAGATATATGCCAACTGTTTATTAAAAGTGTCGATACCTTTTAAAATCAACAACACCTCCCGAGGCAGTCAGTGATTTAGTGAAACGAATGCTTCTTGTCCTTGGACCTATTTCTACATTTCAGATGCTCACTGACCAGGTGGGAGCTGGAAGGGCACGGAGAGGGCGTCGTGTGCGCCCGAGCCCTCCGGCCTCTGCAGCTTGGAGTTCAGAGAGTCCAGGACGTTGAACTCCATGGATTTCAGGAAGCTCTCACACTTGTTTTCAAAGATTACCGACACCACCACCTGACTGCCGTCCTGCAGATTTCCCTGGATGTCGTTCACCTTTGTGGGAGGAAACCTTTCTATTATTATTATTATTATTATTATTATCACATAATACATTTATTTGCATGGGGAAAGACTGATCAGCTGTGTCCAAGCCCCTCTCCATGTATAGATGAGAGTAACACCTACGTCACTTCCGGGCGAAAATTACGGCCCCGCCCATTTTTTGGGGGAAATAAAGCTGTCATTTGAATGGCGGTATTTTTTGGAAATCGACAATCGGGCTCGATATATGGTTCAATTAAAATCAGTAGGTGACGCTGTAATTTTCGCCGCCGTTGGTTTCCCCCAAAAGTGGGCGTGGCCGTAAAGTGACATAAATGTTTCTATGGACATCGATCGCCTACTGCTATATTTAACCATATGTCGAGCCCGATCTTGGATTTCCAATGATTTAATGTAATTGTTTGCCGGTCTGGCCATCGGGCTCTTTGAAGATCCAAAAATCCACGGTTTTCTTAAATTTCTGATCGGATTGGCAACAACTTCAGAATCTGTATTGACCGCCGTTCAAATGACAGCTTTGTTTTCCCAAAAAGTGGGCGGAGCCATCACCGGAAGTGATGCATTTTTTACTCTCATGTATTTCACTGAGCCATGATTATTTACAAAGAAACACACAGTAAACAGCAAATCTGATTCACAAAGCCATCACCACCACACATTGATGTTTCCAAGAAAACCAGTCACACGGAGAAAGAAGCATGTACAGAGACAGTAACTTAGTCTGTCTGTGAAGAGCAACACGAACAGAGAGGAACACATATAGAAAGGAGTTTTATTTAGATCCTGCCACTGACAGAACTTCAACCAGTACCTGATCAGCATCCTCCAACATCTTTAAAGAGAGGGAGAGAAAATCAAAGATCTGCATACTTTGTTTTTTATTTGAATGCTACGGCTATATTAGAAGCCGCTTAAGTATATTTCACTCGTTACGTCATCAGGATTCAATTATAAATTATTACGAGTTTGTGGACGTTTTTATCTGGCTACTTTTGGAGAAGCGGGGAAGTTTTAATGTGTGTGTGCACATTTAAATATGTGGTGATGATTATGCACAGGAGCAACATGTTTTCTATTAAATCTAGGGAATCCCCTCCTCATTTTGTTGGAACCCCTGAGGGAAATAACCTTTGACTTCTTTTTCTATTGCAGAGATAAGCAGTTGACAATGTCGTCTATTAAGGGCAAACATCAAATGAGGGCAATCAGACGTAAAAACAACACACAAATAAAAAGTGTGTGTTATCTGGCAAACAAAGCAATCCTTTTCTTATTGCTCTATATTGTAAACATCATTACATCAGGTAGATGAGGACTGCCCAATCCGAACATGCTCAGAAAAGCTTTGGATATCCCAATTTAAACTGATTAAATGTTTATGTGACCCAAATTATGTCATGCGTAAAAAACTGAATTCCCGAGCCCAGGGGAAAGTCCCTCTTTCAGCAGCATCTCGACATCACTCACCATCTTGATGTAGGAGTTCTCCGCCAGCAGGCAGTAATTGGACATGGGCTGAAAGGAGAGAGGAGCTCAGGTCAGATCAGGCATTCTCTGTCGCTCTGTATGCTAACTAGGCAACAGGAGCTGCTTCACAGTGTGTGTGTGTGTGTGTGTGTGTGTGTGTGTGTGTGTGTGTGTGTGTGTGTGTGTGTGTGTGTGTGTGTGTGTGTGTGTGTGTGTGTGTGTGTGTGTGTGTGTGTGTGTGTGTGTGTGTGTGTGTGTGGCGGTCAGGGGGTTTAGTAAAGACGTTTCAGTGAAGAAGCACAGATCAGAGTCATGATAAACAATGTTGCGTTTATTAGCTAATCGTGACGTCAGTGACTCGTGACGTCAGTGACTCGTGACGTCAGTGACTCGTGAGTGAGCTAAAGGTTATCATTCCCAGTGCTGGTTGAGGTAAAGCTGTTGATGACACTGACCGGCAGCGGCTCTTCCTCCTCCTCCTCCTCCTCCACGGTGCCGTTCTGCACCGACTCCTCCCCTCCTGCGTCACTGTGGCGATGATGGTGATGATGCTTCTTCTTCTTTTTCTTTTCCTTCTCTTCCTTCTCCTTTTTCTGCTTCTTCTTCTTGTGTTTGGAGGACTTCTTATCATCGAAAACACACAATGAAAAAGGACAGCATTTATTAGAAATGCTACGAGGTTGAATTGGTTATTTAATATGTGTAGAAACATTCCTCAGAAATGTAAAGCAGGTGTTTTCTCAAAATGTTTTGAACTTCTGATCGCAGACACTCGAACAAAACACGTTTTTTTAAATGTATGTATTTTTTGCTTATTACTTAATTATCTGTTTTCTTCTTTATATGCATTTTCTCGCATTTTTATTTATGTTTCCCTTCATGTGTGCCTAGTTTTGTTCCGTCTTGCTTGCTATCTTAACATTTTGTTGTAGCCTTTCACTTTTTTTTTTATACTGTTAAAGGTAGGCTAGGGAATTCTACAGAAACCCTTAAATAGTTCATTAAAATCGTATAAAACCCTTAAAGGTAGGGTAGGTGAGAATGGAGAAACCAGCTCGAGTGCGCTAGAATTTGAAAATACGCAGCCGAAAAAAATCTGCCCCTTCCTTCAGACTTCCTTACAGAGCCCCTCCTCCAACACACACGAACGCGCACATGACCAATGAGGGCACGAGATAAGTTTGTGCACAGCTGGAAGGCTGACAGGCAGGTAGGCCATCCAGTTACTTTAACCGGGCCGGCTCAGATGATTGGTCGTGCTTTTTACAGCTTCCACAGATGACATTTTTTTATGTATTTATAGTCAAAGCATTTAATGTATTCATTGCTATCGGGATGTTAAGAGCATTCCATGGAATATAACAACATTACCTACCCCACCTTTAATGAGAAGACCACATAGGAAGTGGCAGGTCTGTGGTACTTAATTCACACCAAAGTGAGAATGAAAAGAAGCCAGTGTGCTGCATCCTGTCAGGCCACTGAGATCTGAGATCTGCAGCACAGCAGCCAAACTCTCCACTTCCTAATTATCGCCTCGTCATTAGTGACTCACCGTCTCCTCCGCCTCGGTGTCTTTGGGCTCTTCAGGCTCGGAGTCTGGCGCCGCTCCAGAGGCCGCCTCAGGCACAGGGTCTGCTGCTGCTGCTGCTGCTGCTACTGGTGCTGCTTCCTGTTTTCACACACACCACCATAAAACACACACCACAGGGTTAGCAGGGAGAAACCAAAGCATGTAAACACAGACACTTTGGTGCCACTTTGGAGTTGATTGAGGTTAAGTGAAGTTAAGGAGTGCACTCATTCATTAAGAAAGTTATTTTTGATCAGCTGCACCCTACGAGGTGTGTGACATCTCAAACGTAAACCTGATTTGTTAAAAGAAGTGCGTCACATGCAATACTACTAACCAGAAAAGAGCTAAACCACAAAAGTGCCTGTCTGAGAAACAACTATGTTATGTCTGTAGGTCTCTACACATGTGCAGTGGCTTTGTTTGGTTCTGTTGGATATCACTAGCAGTTGCGAACAGAATAAAGGTCCTGATTTACAGGATCCTCGTGACAACCTACATACAGTCAATGCTATTGTGAGCTGCCTGCGGGTCAATATCTGATCTCTTATGCAACTGTGACAACCAATATGAAAACAAGTCTAACACACAGGCATGTCAAGGCATGTCTTTAAAGAGTCATGTTTCAGGGTCAAAAGTGCTTTTAGTGCTCTCACAATTAAGCGAAAGACCTGGCCCTCACATGCCTGAATTGTACAGAGAAATCTGATCTAATCTGTGTCAAATGTCACACTAGGGGGAATGATAAAAGGAATAGTGTGACCTTTTTTCGGTGAATTTGCTTAATATTTTATTGTTGAGGGTTAAATTAGAAAATCAATAGGTGGAGATAGCAGTCTGTTAGCATAGCTTAGCATCAATACTGGAACTAAGGGGATATAGCTAGCCTGGCCCTCTCCATAGGTTTTAAAAAAGTGATTTTCCAAAATATTAAAATGGCAGACATTTTCTTTTAATAAAAGTCAAGTAATAAAATTGTTCTAATTTTGTGAGTGTTAAGGTAAGACTAAAATCTAAACCAAAGGTATTTTGTGAAATATTGAGGTCTTACAAACGTCCTCAATTAAATTCTTTCTCTTCAACTACTGCAAATCCGATTTTCAAAAATATCTTTAATCGTGAATTGTTTACATCGATTTTCACTATTTAACATTATTTCTCTTCTTCATTTGTCTTTTGCTGGATTACTGCAGTCAACTGTTGATCAGCAGAATAGCTGGAAATCTCCGCCAGGACAAACAAAATGTGACTCACTCAACAAGTTGCTCAGTAGCACTAATAGTGGTCAAAAATATTTACAGGGCAGCTTTAACTCTAGCCCAAATGTTGAGGTTTCGCAGTCGTGACACTCAAAAGGTCGAACAGAAACAATGACCCCACATGGGATCGTGGTAGAAGCAGTCAGAGGACACATGTGGGGACGACAGGAACAAAAGTAAACAGACTTCAGGCCACATTCCTCGCTTAACTTGTCGACACCAGCAAACACAACAATAACCAATTCTAGTTTGACTTCACGACCGACACGACACCCAGCGAGCAAAAAAAAAGTTGCGGGAGAGAACCACTGGCATCGTGAGACAAATACAGACAGACCGTGAACACTGACATAAATACAGACATGCTGAAAAACAGAGGAAAGGCTGGAGAATGAAAAAGAGGTGTTATGTGACCTGTGAAAGAGAGCAAGTCGTGGCATAAGGTGAGTGCTGAAGAAATAAAACTGATCTAAATAAAGAGGTGAAAATGGGAGAACATAAGGCTAAAACCAACATGAGGTGGATCAATGAAAAAATTGAGTAATGAGAGAGAGAGAAACTTTGGAGATGAGGGGAGGAGGGAGGAAACAAGGGAACAATGGGGAGACTCAACCTGGGCGTTAGAGGGCACTGGAGCGTTTGAGAGCCAGAAATCCAGATCCGAAACCTAGAAGAGGGAGGGAGGGAGAAGGAGTGCCAGGAGGTGAGAGGGGTGAGGGCCAACCGGGCTCAGTATCTTTCTACTATTCATGAAAATGGATACAGACATTAACCCGTTCTATTTCATGAATAAATCAAGTATTTGGCGAGAGTCAGCCACGGGGAAACTGATACTTGATCACTAAAGCTGATTGGGAGGAAGCAATGGAAGCGTTGAGTCAATGAAAATTATCAAAGATTTCTGTATGTATGTTTCCTTTTAGCAGAAGCTGTTGACTATTTTTTTTATGATGTTCTAAAGCCATTTTTTATCATGAATTTGTACGGTGGCCCTGAAGTGCAAGTCAAAGCAGCATTTCAGAAAACCCTACAGCATTTCAGAAAACGCTTCAGCATTTCAAAAAACCCTACAGCATTTCAAAAAACCCTACAGCATTTCAGAAAACGCTTAAGCATTTCAGAAAACGCTTAAGCATTTCAAAAAAGGCTACAGCATTTAAACTTTTACAGAAAGGGTATGCCTTTAGGGAGAAGACTTCTCATTTGTGATTGAACAGAGCCAGCCTGAGAAGCACTGCTGTGATTGGTTGTTTTTGCTGCCAATCAAGAAATGACGCTTCGTGATTTGTCAGCACCTGCTCAACATGTCCCAAAACATCAGCCGTTAGCTGTTAGCACACAGCGTTTTCTGAGTTGTTGTAGTGTTTTCTGAAATGCTGTAGTGTTTTCTGAAATGCTGTAGCGTTTTCTGAAATGCCGTAGCGTTTTCTGAAAAGCTGTAGTGTTTTCTGAAATGCTGAAGCGTTTTCTGAAATGTTGGTGTTTTCTGAAATCTTGTTTTGACTTGCACTTCAGGGCCACCGTACATTTTAGATCAGATAATCAGAATTCTGGGTCAAATCAGATCTTAGAATTAAGCTCCGTTGCCAAGTGGTCACAGGTGTTGCCTCTAAGTTTTTGTAAGGACGTACCTCAGAGGTGGTGGATGTGGGCGGAGCCGCCACCACACTGGTTTCTTCTGATTGGACCACAGGCTCGTCCTCCTGACCCCCGAGGAGATCCTCCCCCTTGTCTTCATGTTTGTGCTTCTTCTTCTTCTTCTCTTCTTTGCTCTTCTGCAAGAAAACAGGAGAATAAATGCAGCTCTGTGTCACGAAACGGTTTACCGAGAACCACCCCCTCTGACTCATCACTTTACAATGGTTGACAGCTTCTTGTTTCCCCCCCGCACCATACATGTGATTTACTGGTCTAAAGAAGCCGTTTCATCAGCGAGACTACATTTAGAATTTAATTACTTCATTTTTTTTAAAATACAGAAATAGCCTCCCTACTGAGATACGGGACTGTCCCACTCTCAATAGTTTTAAAGGACAACTTAAAGAATGGTTGAGCAACAAACAGACGTGTAATCACCGCTAAATGCACTTTAACACAGGGGTATCTCCTCTTGCACTTCATGTAGCACTTTTATCTTATCTTGCACTTTATATACCATAGCTGCTACATTGTACTGCCATGTGGTAAATGCTTGTATGCTGCTCATGCTCTTTCTGCATGTCATGTATTTATTTTTGCTATGTATATAAATGTTCTTGTATGTTGTATGTGAGGGGACTGAGGATGGAAATGAGCTTAAAGGTCAAATCCGGCTCATTTACGCTTGTAAGCATTGTTTTGTTTTAAAGTGTTCATCGATGTGCACTGTCCCAGTTCAAATAAACGATTAAATGAAATGAAATATTTTTTTCTAAATACCAATAAATGTATTTGTTTTAATTTAATTCATATATTTTTTTTTAAATACAGAAATACCATAAAATGTATTTGTTGATACAAAAATATATTTATTTTTTTCTTCTGAAAAACAAAACCATAAAATGTATTGGTGAAAATAGAAAAATACACTAAAATGTACTTGTATAAAATATGTATAAATTCAAATCAATTTGTAAATAAAATCTAAATAAAATGTCTTCAACTTCAAAACTAAATCAACTTAACATGTATTTGTTAAAAAATAAAGTAGCATTTGGGGGAAAATTCTAAATGTTCTTGTCCAAATTATCCATTTAGACAAAAAATAGTAGTAAATGGAGCGCGATTTCCGCCAAAGATTGGGGAAATTGACCCGTGCGCAAAGCATTGTGGGGATTTTAAGACCACGGAGATACATGTGCAGCCTCGAAATTTCTGGGCGGGACTCAACAACGTAGCATCCTTGAAATAGTGGCTCTGGAGCAGCCTTCCTTGACATTGAGAAACACCCGCAGTCTCATCAGCTAGACAGAGGTTACAGTGGTTTCCAGGAAGAAAAGGAGCACAGCCCTGTTGACATTTCCGCCTCACCTTCCGGTCTTTATCCTTCTTCTTCTCTTTCTTTTCTTTGCTGCTCTTCTTCTTGGGCTCCTGTGAGACGACGGTCCTCTCTGCTTCTACATCTTCAGTCGGGCTTTTCAGAACCTCCGCAGCACGGTGTGACCTGACGGGCAGCTTCTCACTGTCCGCAAGTGGCCTGGGCAAACAAAAAAAGGCACAGACACACTTTGTTTAAATTACGACATACGGTTTGCCTGGGGTTAGTGCGATCATGGAAAACACATTTTTACATCTTCATGTATTATTTTGTAGCAGTAATCTGTTAGAATAAAGGTGGACAGGGGTTGTGGGGTGCAGCAAAACTCTGTTTTCAGTCACATGTTCTGTACTGTGCAGAAGCCAAGGCCCATTCAAAGCGTTAAGCCATTCCTCTGGCAGGGGTAAAGCACTGGGACTCCATCTAGAAACGACACCAATAAATTCCTCCACATTAAACTGATAACACCTGTCAACGCTCCATCGGGACCAAAACCTCTCGCCACCTGAACACTTTCTTCCCCTCCGCTACCGGCCTCTTAAACGAGGCCCGGCCTCCCCACTGACACTTACCTCAGCCACAACGTAGTCGCTATATGCATTACATTAATGCACACAATGTTCATACTGCTTACCGCACATATTTCTTATTTCATATTCTATAATATCATTCTATAATATCATTGATAGCATTCTATTTCCATGTAAATTACTGCTTTAATTTATTGCCATTTAACTATATTTTATTACAGTGTCTTTAAAGATTTCTTGTTTTATATTTAATGTATGCACCACTACATCAAGTCAAATTCCTCGTATGTGTGAACCGACCTGGCAATAAACCTGTTTCTGATTCTGAACATTTGTTTTCAAAGGCTGGCCCTCAAAGCAATAACGTGCAGTATAGCCCCCTGCTGGTTATTATCTACAGAGGCACACAGCTCCATGTCAATTGCCCAGACTTGGATAGTTATTCTTTTATGTCTCGATTAAAGATGTATTTATTCTTTTAGCTTCAAATAAATAGTTACCCGAGTTAGTTGGGTTAGCGTTTTTTGTTTGTTTAAATCGAAGGAACTTTAGCAAAAGAAAGCCATGACAGAAACGTATGTTCTACATTTCACAGTGACAGTTTATAACTAATGCATAATCTCCACTCTTCTCGATTTCTTAGTCTTACGCATGAGTTTAACCCATACCAATTAAAGGTAGGGTAGGTAAGAATGGAGAAACCAGCTCGAGTGCGCTAGAATTTGAAAGTATGCAGCCGAAAAAAATCTGCCTCTTCCTTCAGACTTCCTCACAGAGCCCCTCCTCCTCCAACACACACGAACGTGCACATGACCAATGAGGGCACGAGATAAGTTTGTGCACAGATGGAAGCCTGACAGGCAGGTCGGCCATCCAGTTACTTTAGCCGGGCCGGCTCAGATGATTGGTCGTGCTTTTTACAGCGCCACGGCTTCCACAGATGACTTTTTTTTTTTTTAAATGTATTTATTGTCGAAGCATTTAATATATTCATTGCTATCGGGATGTTAAGAGCATTCCATGGAATATAACAAGTGTTTCTGAAGTGAATTACCTACCCCACCTTTACACCTTTCACAATTGTGAAATAATGTACTAAAAGCTAGCTGCATAGCTTTTGTCTAAAGGGACATGTGCTTTTTATTTCAGCCAAGGGAAGGCAAGTATCCACTTAAAAAACATCTGGTGAGAATTTGGAGGCAAGTCTGCCGAACTGAGGAGGATCTGGGAATTGTAAGCAAAATAATTATAGTACCCAACCCCTGGGTTCTGTTTCCTAAAAGCAAGTCAAGGCTGATGGAAGAAATACAAGAGCCAAAATGCTTTTAAGAGCCTTTTCCAGGAGGACAGGTTGGGAAAGAGTTAAGCCGTGAGAACATCAGCAGCAGCCAGTTAAAATGTTTTATCTGGTTTACTATGAAACCCTAAAAGTCTTATCAAAGATATATATTCTTTTAAGATAAATATTTATATATATTCTTTGAAGGACAGAACATTGACAGAACAGTTTGTTTGGAAATATAGTGATAGGCTGCTGATATTGTCAAGCTTATAGATGTTAACATAAGAAGCAGGATAAGAGGAAAGGGATACTATGGGTGTTTCTCAATGTCGAGGACGCTTCCTTGGTAGGACATGTCTTCGGAGTCACTTCCTTCAGAAGTTAGGCAAGAATCTTTCCTGGCATTCGAAAACGAAGAGTGGAACAGGCGAGCAAGTGTGCGTCATATGAGAGGCCCCGTCTTAAATTTTCCGCCACAGATTTTGGGAAATTGTTCCGTGCGCAAAGCATTGTGGGGATTTTAAGACCGCGGAGGATACACATGTGCAGCCTCGAAATGTCTCACTACGAAGGACGCAGGGCTAGGTAGAATTCCAAGCAGCCTGGCCTTTGGAATAGTTCTTCGGCGGGACTCGATGACGTAGCGTCCTTGAAATAGTGGCTCTGGAGCATCCTTCCTTGACATTGAGAAACACCCTGAATCATACTAGGTCAAACGCTACAATGATAAGGATTGAAAAATGCGATGAAAGGAGAGAAGAGCAGAAAGAGGGAGGAACGGCAAACTGCAAACGAGAAATAACTGAGATCTATGTTAGTGAGAGCAGCAAGACATCTATTAAGAGAGAGAACGAGAGAAAGACAATCCATGTGCAGCCGCGGTCCTGCAGCCGGGGGGGGGGCACTCACCTGATCACAGCCTTCTGCACCAAACTGCCAACACAAAGAGGAGTGATGGGTGTGTGGATGCAGAGAAAAGAGGAAGCAGAAAGCAAATCACCATGAGGAGGAGTGAGAGGAGGGAAAGGGCCGAGTCACACGGACTGTGACGCTACAGGAAGTAATTACACTGACAGATATTCAGGTTAGTAAAACAAATCATATGAGATTCAACTTCTGTGTTCCTCAGCTCATATTTACACTGGACAGCCAGCTCAGCCAGATAACGATGAGTATCAGCAACCTTAACATCAAATCTAGAGCTGCTCAAAATGATTTTTATGTATTCAATGATTCTATCAAGGTTTTCAAATGAATATTTTATGACTTCACCCGAAAAGACCTCAGGCAAAGTACTCACTTTAAATAAACTGATTGATCAGAGATAGTGAGTTAGCCTTTTTTGAAAATGAAATCAACTTGTTTAACACTAGAACCACCAACGGGTCAATTTTACCGGCAGCTGTTTTTTGATAGTATGTCACTTTTTTCAAGTCAAATAAAAACTTTTTCCAAGTCTCCCAATCCGTGACTTTTCCTGAAAGTGTGTTATGTAGCACCCTCTGTTGTTACAAATTGTCAATATGAAGTCAGATTGAAAAAAATTGCCAAATTGCCATTTATACCTATATCCGCCAGCGGGTAATATGTACCTCATAGAAAATGCAGCGTAAACATGACGTGTTGCTATAGCAACGCCTTTTGTCTACTGCGGATCCTTATAGAGAGAGAGAGTTATAGATAGATAGATAGAGAGAGAGTTATAGATAGATAGAGAGATAGATTGAGAGAGAGAGATATATAGATAGAGGGAGGGATTTGTACCTAAAAAAAAACACAAGTCTAACATCAAGCATTTAAATCAGCACTGGTAGTGATGTTTTATATTTCATGCTATCTGCACAAACTATATAAAGCTGAGAGTCCACAGATTCTATTGGTATAAGTGTCATCCCTGTGCGATCAAAACTCACTGTTCTACATGATAAATAAAAGAACATTGTACCTTGAAAATCAATAGCGGGTACATTTGACCCGTTGGCGGTTTTAGGTATACAGCGACCTCTGCCGGTTTTAGTGTTAATGAAAACAACTAAAACTGTTTTTTCAAATGTTGATTCAGAACATGACAACATTATCAATGAAGCTTCAAACTACTTGGTACAACTCTAATTATGTCATTAGTTAATGTTTCTCAGCAGATTTTGAGTACATATGACCCACTCTATGGAAATCAGTCGGAAGTCGAAACGACTCATTTCAAAATAAACGTGGATTTGCGTAAAAAAAATAGTTTTTCGGGGTTCGGGTGTTTTGGTTGATTTTAACTAAACAAAGTCTTTGCTTTCAGAATATGAAACTTTTATTTCCAAAATCACACGATAAATACATTTTTGAAGCTTGTGAAGGGAAGAAGACCGGCACCTCTCACTCTGCTGTTCCGCAGCGCCGCTCCCCCCGGCTGAAATTATGTAAGGCGTATAGTAATCATAGATAACACGGCAGGGTCCGTTACAGTTTGTTTTCATCTGATTTCAAATAAACAAAGTCTTGGCTTTCAGAATATTAAACTTGTTTCGGCAAATTCAGATGATAAATACAACTTTGAAGCTTCGGCATAATTACAAGCGGAGAACGGAGTAACTTGACGTCACAGCGGGCAGAACAACAGCCAGTGTTTCTCGTGAGGGTTTTCCCCGGGAAACAAACACAATACACACACGCACAAGCTTCCCCCAGACCAGTAATCCAAACTATTTTCCCTACGTACTACTTTGATAATTTGCTCCTAATAATCAATCAGATCGATGGATTCCAGAGAAGTGATGACTCGGTGACAGTCATTATATAATGTGACATATTTTGCTTGATATTTAGAGTACAACAACAACAACAACCCTGATATCATTAGAAAGCTAGGAATCTCCTCTTTCCAACAGTGTATACAACTCAAAATGTGTCCTCGGGTCAATGCGACTGATTTCGATGGAGCAGGTCACATATACATATCAATCATTTCCGAATTTAGTAGAACTGAAGTACATCTATCTACGTAGTGAGGACTCACTTGTCCAGGTCGATGTCCAGGGCTTTATGAGGGTCATTGGGATCTTTGTCATCATCATCACTGGGTAAGGCATTCTGAAATAATGAAGGTGAAATCAATTAAACAGAGTGAATAACTTTCGATATAAGTCTTTAATCCACAAGACAAATGTAATTCATTATTGAATTGTGCTTTGGTCAATAATAACACGGTCAGAGTAATGTGTCAACAGCACTATAATTCAGAGAGGAAATCTGATATATCTTACACTAAATTAAAGTCTTGCAAGGCACAAATGACCAATATTGTGTTTCGTACAGATTAGCATAGAGCTGAATTGTATTTTCACATTGAGTCATTAAGCCCGTCTATTCAAAACTCTTTGTGATGTTGTCACAGCTCCAGCGTACCTCTGGCATCTCTTCTGTAACAATGTCCACCATGTGCGCGGGCGTGATGTCCTCCTCGCTCTCTGGACACGAGTCATGTTTCTTCCCTCGTCCGCCGCCGCGCTTTTCTTTCCTCTTTTTCTTCTCCTTCTTCTTCTTATCGGCTCTGTCCTTCTGCCGACGCTCCTCCTCCAGTTTCACATACTGGTCGGACATAGGCAGACCTGTGGGACAGAACACAGCAACGTGTTTCACTGAAGTTATTAGTAACACAGCAGATAGGGATGCTCCGATCGCCAATTTTTGGGCCGATCGTCCGAGTCAGTATCGGCCGATCCCGATCCGATCGAGTGGGCGGGGCCTATGGGGATCTTCCATTTAAAGTGATGTTTAAAACTCAGTTAATGGGGCTCATTATGTTTTGTGGTAATGTTTAAACATTGTGCGTTACCTGGGACTTTGAGAGGCACGGTGAGGTCAATCTGCACGACGGGGATGTGCTCCACTCCGGGGCCCTCCTGGTACACCTGCACACAGGAGACGTTCATTTAAAAACAGAGTATAACAAAAGTTTCATCAGGAAAACATTGTATTGTTTTGAAGACTTTTCTTGTTGCCGCTGCTTTTAATTGAACTATTCACATCTTACACTGTAACTTTTATTCATGAACCTGTATTATTCATGTTTTATTATCTTTGCTTTTTAATGTTTCTAATGTGTTTTATGCTCTTAATGTCTTTCACTTTTGTAAAGCACTTTGAATTGCCTTGTGTTGAAAAGTGCAATATGAATAAACTTGCTTTTTGATTCTTTGGTAAAAAATCTGAATATGTATATATATATTACAAAGCCACATTTTCAGACATTTAAATGATTAAGACTCAATTCTTTAGAAGCAAAATATTTAAAATAGAATTCTTAAATTATTTGTATTGTTTCATTTCATTTTGCATCAATACACAACCAAAAATGAATAGATCATTAAATCCGTACTTCACAAACACTCGTATGTTCACCGATACAACAGACTGGTTTCAACAGAGACATGAACATATAAAAACAGACAGCGCTGTGATGACGGGTGAACAAACCTTCTGAGAGGACGGGGAGGACTTGATGTAGAACGGGTTGCTGGCTTGCTCCTGCTTTCTGACTTCTCTCCTCTGGATGAAAAAACAGTTAGATGAATTAATCAATGAGACACGGCCTAGCATGAGAGCGGAGCCACGGGGGAAGAAGATTCAGGGTAACGCTCAGAATAAGTCAATATTGTGAAAAAAAGGACTGCATGATTATATCTAGACTGAGAACCACCTCTGGGTCAAATGTTTGACTGGTGAAAAATGACACACACACCAGGGTTTCCGTTAGCCGGTAATTACCCGTTTTTAGCTGGTAAAATGTATTAAAAACCGGTCAATTCAAAACCTGCCGTTCAAAATGTCCGGTAATAATTAGGGAGGCTCCGATCGATTGCCTGCGGTCATTATCGGCCGATATTCACTCTTAATAGTTTGATCGGTGCTCTCTATGAAGGCCGACCAGGAGACTGGATCTGATCGATATGGACGTAAACGAAACGGAGGTAATTGTGTTTGGACCAAATGGTGATGTCCCTTCCATTGACCTGGGTTCCCTGCAACAGTATGCAAAACCCATGGTCACTAATCTGGGTGTCAAAATCGACAGTGCTTTTAAATTAGATAAACAGATAAACTCTGTGGTTAAATCCAGTTTTTATCACTTGAGGCTCCTGTCCAAAATCAAACCAGTTTTATCCTTTTTAAACTTTGAGCGTGTAATTCATGCCTTTGTTTCAACTCGTTTAGATTATTGTAATGCACTTTATGCCGGCCTAAATAAGACTTCGCTAGCCCGCCTGCAGCTGGTACAAAACGCTGCGGCGCGGCTGCTCACAGGAACCCGCAAGTTTGACCATATCACACCAGTTCTGGCTTCGCTCCACTGGCTTCCTGTCCATTTTAGAGTCCATTTTAAGATTTTATTGTTTGTTTTTAAATCTCTTAATGGGCTGGCCCCAGAGTACATCTCCGACCTCTTACAGGTGTACACCCCCTCAAGGGCTTTGAGGTCGGCTGATCAGCTGCGGCTGATAGTCCCAAAAACAAAGAAAAAGACCAGGGGAGACCGAGCGTTCTCATCGGTAGCCCCCAGGCTCTGGAACGACCTGCCCCCTCATGTTAAATTGTCGCCCACTCTTGAAGCTTTTAAGTCCCGCCTAAAAACCCACCTATTTTCCCTCGCTTACCAGTCAGTCTGAGCTGAGCTATGTCATACCTATTTGTATGCTTTCACTGTCTGTCCATGGCCTTTATGTGCCTTGTTTTTATTCTTATGTGTGCTTTTTTTATCTATTCGTGTAATATTATATTTTATTATAATGTTATGTTCATTGTGAAGCACTTTGGCAAACCCTCTGTTTTTAAACTGTGCTATACAAATAAAGTGGATTGGATTGGATTGGATAAACGCGAGTGAAGTATAACCGGACGTGAGAGAGAGATCAGATCAGCTGCTGAGTCTGACTGAGACACGCAGCTCTGCATGATCACCTGAAGCCCCGCCCACTGTTTAGCAAGCTGCATGAGAAACTGACGGATTGTCAGGAGAGAGGGAGAGAGAGAGAGAGAGAGAGAGAGAAAAAGGAAGAGGGAGAGAGGAAAAGAGAGGATCCGTTTCTCCCGTGTTATTATTCAAAGTTAATGTAAACTTTTGAATAATGTACTTAATCTACTACAAGTAGTTTGTTTGAATGTAATAATTATGTTTGTGGAAGCGCATCATTTATTGAAAAATGAATCTGAACTTTTCGATCCGTTACGATTATAAACTGAAGCAATATAAAAATGACTGACTTTTAAACATCAGCATATCGGTCAGAGTCCGGTAATTACCTGCTAACGGAAACTCTGCCACACAATTCTTATTATTATTGAAACATGACCGCTCAGTTTCAAATTTGTCCGGAAAATTTATTCTTTCTGGACATTTGACCGGCAAGAAAAAAATCCTAGCGGAGTCCCTGAAATAGACCGAGACATAAATGTAAATGTCCCCTCTGTGGGACTAATAAAGGTATTCTGATTCTGAGATTCATGAAAACTCATAAATCTCAGTTATTGTTTTCAGAAATGCTCCCATCATCGACCGGCCCACCTTTGCCAGCTCCTTCTCGTCCACCTCTGTGTGGCGGGGGCGGGAGTATTTGGGCTCCTCCTTGGAGAAGATCGCCCTGGGCTGCTCGTCCTCGGACTCGCTCTCAGACGGAGGCTCGTTGATCCAGGCGTCCAGGTCCAGACTGCACAACAAACCCAGTTACAGCTCAGCGCTCAAGACTCAATAACATACACTTGATGGTGGACCACAACGGCACGAGACGAGACACTAAATACACAGTCATGTCAAACTAGGGGTAAATCAACGCTTCATTCATAACATTGACATTTTAAACCAGATTCAAGTAGTTGCTGCGTAGGATATGTTTTCTTGTGTGATCAAAACATTTCCATAACTCTAGAACTCTATAAAAAGGCACAAATATATTGAAAACAATATCTATGTAATCATTTACTTATTCAGAACTTGCATTTTTATAATAAAATATACTGCTTTAATCCATATTTGTTTGGCCTATCAAAAAAAATAGTTTTTACTGCAGTCAAAGGAAAGAAATGAAACAAAGCAGAAGCACACAAATTGTTTCCCTCTTTTTTAGGGCGGCGTTATAAAAATGTATCGCAATAGAGGATTTAAATGTAAAATATGAAAATTGGATAGGGCCTTTGTCAAATGATGTACCAATGTCATTTGACTGTGTTTATTCCTCATGTACGAGCCCACTCACCCTTCAGGAACAGGCACTTTCTTCTGTGCCTTGGGGGCCACAGGGTTGAGTTCTCCAGCGAACAGAGCGATGACTTCCTCTGCTATTTCTACGTCCTTCTGCTGCAGTTTCTGGATGTACTTGACCAGCTGCAGGATGCAGGAGGCCTGAGGACGAGACAGAAGGTGAGGGAGGGGGTCAGCAGAGTAATTTATCAGATTTGTACGTAATGTGTAACCCTGAGATATCAATCAAGTTTGTATTTCAATTACGATTTGGCTTCCAACTATTATGAGAACAAGATTATAGAGATAACAAGATTATTGTGACGCATGATGCATTTTTTTTTTTTGCCTCGACAGCTCTACTAGGCAGGGACACAAGATTGATGACTTTAAAAACGGAGTGTTCTTTCAAGAAACATGATTTTTGCCATAATCAAGCAGCCCTATGTTTAGGTATACGAGGACGAAAGTCAAAGTTTAAAAAAAATCTTTGTTTTTTCTTTGGCAAAAAGAAAGGCAGTTGTCGGCCTGAACAATTAATCGATTTTATTCATTTATTTATTGTTCTTCTTGTGTGTCAGTCATCCACACCAATGAGAAGTGCTGTGCTCCACATGTACCAGTCCTTGTTAACCAATCAGAAGTGGCCCATGATAGAAGGTGATAGACAGATTGATCCAATCACATGCCAAGTATTTTTGAAAGTGCCTGCCCTTTCCAAATGGCTTCCAATGGAGCTTTAGATGGTTTGGTGAAACAAAGCATCTGAGTCAGGTTAGTAATGCTCCATCACATGTTTCTATTACAGGGAGAATCTGAAACTGAAGCTTGACTTTAAAGCAACCCAACGGAAGTTTCATGTAAGTTTAGTTCTTTCAAATATCGCAAATCGAATCACAATATCCGTCAGAAAAATCTCAATTCGATTATTTCCCCGAATCTTGAAGCCCTAGGCAGTCGTGTGTCATATATCTCTTACCCTCTCCTGCACCTCCAGGTTGGCGCTCTGGACGAACAGCGGCAGCCTCTCGATCATCATCTCCTGCGCTGCCGTGCTGTCTGCGCTCCCCTCCCCGCTCTTCAGCACCGTGGCAAACAGCTTGGCTGCGTTCTGCACGTACACGGCCTGGATGTGGCCCGGTAAGGTGGCCACCTTCGGCCGCAGCATGGCCTCTAACGTCTGCATCGGGTTCTCCAGGTGTCTGTGGAGGAGAGCAGAGGGAGTTCGATAAAGACCTGAATGAAACTACATGGATCCATATTACATACTTAGACGCATTTTTAGAAATAATGAGTTCTAAAAATAAAGCAATAAGTGTGTCAAAGAGGTTTGAAAATGCCTCCATCAACTGAAGCGACATACACATCTGACCCCAATAGATTTCACACATGGAAACCCAATTAATAAAAAAAAAATGCTGTTACTTTTGACAGGTAAAAAGATAATGCAAGTGTCACTGAGTCCAAGTAAGAGAGACATATTTGCAAATAGATTAATGTGATGAAAAATGAAGGTTACATGTCATTTAGGTAAGTTTACTCCGATGATATAAGAGCAAGGAAACAGAGGTGGAAAGCACAGTATCTTTACCAAACGGCCATTCATCTCCCTATGGGTTCATTGTTAGAGGCACCGGGTCATGTGACACCTCATGGTCGTCATTATGGTCATGCAATTTTTATGAAGTGTTGTTCAATTTCTTCATGTTACTGTGATAAAACTGAATGCTTTCACTCCCGTCGTATACTCGTGTTTTCTTTTTCTAATGACAGTCTATACCAGTTTGGTTGGTGTGCATTTCAAAGAGATGAATCAACGTACTCTGAGAATTCCCCGCAGATCCAGGCTGCAGCGTACAACACTTCGCAGATGCCCTTCCGCTGCACGTTGCCCGTCAACAGGTGAGCGTTGTCCAGCAGAGTGGCCATCTGGGCGACAGCAAACCCTCGGATGGCTTTGACCCGGATGGCCACGTCCAGCATCTGAGAGGCGATGAGATGGCCGTGCCGTGTGCCCTCTAACCGGGTCAGCTCCACCAGGATACTGATGTACCTGTCAAGAGGCAGAGGGGCCACATAATGTCAAACAGAGCGAGGTGAAAAAAGTGAGATGTGTGAAATATAGGACACTGTTAGCGTAAGTAAGTAACTGGCAGTAATCATTTTTCAAAAAGATGATAATTAAATAAAAACAACTGTATGATGACATATGAGCTAGTTTCTTAATTTTACCTCAAAGGGCACAAGTTTGATGCATTTATGTGTTGGTCTTTTTTTTATATGTGTATTTTACTTTAAGCTAAATAAAATAAAAGGTCACTAGATACATCTGTATTGCATGTTCAAACATTAATACCATAAGATAATAAGTTGATAGACATATCCTCCAGGAAAAATGAGTTTGGAAATTCTACAGAAACCCTTAAATAGTTCATTAAAATCGTATAAAACCCTTAAAGGCAGGGTAGGTAAGAATGGAGAAACCAGCTCGAGTGCGCTAGAATTTGAAAGTACGCAGCCGAAAAAAATCTGCCACTTCCTCACAGAGCCCCTCCTCCAACACACACGAACGTGCACATGACCAATGAGGGCACGAGATAAGTTTGTGCACAGATGGAAGGCTGACAGGCAGGTAGGCCATCCAGTTACTTTAGCTGGGCCGGCTCATAGGATTGGTTGTGCTTTTTACAGCGCCACGGCTTCCACAGATGACATTTTTTTAATGTATTTATTGTCAAAGCATTTAATTTATTCATTGCTATCGGGATGTTAAGAGCATTCCATGGAACAGAACAAAAAGGGTTTCTGAAGTGAATTACCTACCCCACCTTTAACGTTTAAGTTGACTAAATTCCTATGATATTTAGTAAACAAAAAAACAACCGGATAAGAAAGAAAAACCTTTAGATGACTTAAACTAAATGGCATTATAGTCATAAGACTTTATCTAATACTAAATCCTAATTTGCAGTAAGAATAAACTAAGTAGTGGGACGGACCATTCGAAGTTGGTGATGTACTGGTAGTTGCTCTGGCTGCAGATGTCGATGATCTTGGTGAGCAGCTCGTCTCTGTAGGTGGTTCCCTCCGCTTTGTCCACATGCAGCATCAGCTTTTTCACAATCTCCATCAAGTTCTTTTTGGACACCTGGAAGAGCAGACACCAGTTTATCGACGATCGGATTTAAAAGCATGAACATAAATCTTTTAAATATCATTAGGTCTACTGAGGCAGAACTTCAAAACTACCTTAAAATAACGATTGGCTATATAATATCTTATACAGTGAAACAAATAATTGTACAAAGGCTTGATATATTTTGCTATCCCAGAAAAACCAAATGCTAATGAACCGAGGGCTAAATGATCACACAGATATGATCATCACTGCAGATCTAGTAACACTGACCATGCCGTAGAGCAGGTCCAGAGCTCTGAGGCGGATGGACTCGTCCTTGTCGTCCAGACACTGGAGGATCAGGTCTTTATGAGACTGCACTGACTTGGGGTGGGTCTTCAGGATCTTTGACATAGCCAGCAGGCCCAGGTACTTCACTGAAAAACAAGCATGACATCAGCGTATTTCCTCACAGACATAAGAGCACCCTTAGCTTTTCGTACCCTAGCGAGTCAAACTTTTTTTTTTTCTATCAGCTGACATTTTTCTCTCACGTTACAAGTATGTCGTTATAATATTTTTTATTCAGGATTTCCTATTCAACTTCCTATCATTTGGAAACCAGACTTTCCTTACTTGATTGTGTCTGCAGCTAGACCACAAATACCTGGTTGTAGAAATGTACTTTGGTTTCCAGAAGATGGGGAACTCTTTGAAACTGTTCTAGAAAAATGCATTACATTACAAACTACTGCTGCTGCTGCTACTACTACTACTACTACTACTACATCTAGTCAAAAACATTGCTAGCTGAATCTATTAAAAATGCTGTTCATCTATTGCTGCGTTATCTTCCAGGCAATAATCAATAAAAAATCAAATGTAAATGACACAAAATAAATATCAAAAGGAAAGGAACACAAAACATGCAGCACAATGGAAAGGACACACAAACACACACGGTACAACACACACACTGGAAACAGTCGTTTTGTTTTGCTTTATCCTTCCTTGTGTAGTAGCCTGGCAGCTTTTCGTTCTAACCCAAAAAAGATTTGTAACGATTCAGAAATCTGCTGAATCATGGCCTCGTGTCGATTATCTAATTCGACAGAGACAAATGCCTCTCAGGTTCTTGGATCAATGCGTGTGGCAGATCCTCTGGGGCTGAGGCGGGCTGAAAGTGAAAACACTGCAGGAGTGACCGGGGAGTCAGTGCAGCAGCAGCAGCAGCAGCCGCAGCACACTGGATGTTCCTTCGGCTGGTTCTTTATCTCAGCGAGGAAGGCCTAACTGAGTAATGAAATGGGAAACTGATATCAAACATTTCAAAGAATGTTTACTGAATTGCTGCCTTCAGTCAATTTGTGTACAGGGTTATTTTTGTCATTAAAAACTGAGATAACTTATAGCATAAATGTATGCTGCATTAAAGATAATATAATAAATGTATTGCATCTGGTGTTTGCTAATCGATGCATTAAGTATATTCCTGCCGGTGTTTTTCATTCAGATATCTCAGTTAAACTTGATGGTGATGTTTCTTGACTACTTGATGGCATCTTTACAATCCAGAGATGTCCTAATCTTTTAGATAATGACCGTATCAAAGTATTGAAAGCGGTTGACCTAAAGCACGGGTGTCAAACTCAATTTCATCACGGGCCACGTTAGAATTATGGTTGCACTCAAAGGGCCGGTGGTAACTTTAAGGTTATATAAATATACATGGATAAATATATAAAATAATGTATTATTTCCTCTGCGTTGGATTATTATCGGATAGGGTGATAACTTCATAATTAACTACGTCTAAAAGCAGAAGTCTTGGGCAAATAATTGCAAGTCTCTTCAGTGTGCACGGCACAAAATGAGATGCATTGTGGGACATGTAGTTTATGGGCAACGTGCTTCTGTAAAGCGGAACCTTATAATAAACGTATTATGTTCTTTGCAAGCTCTTGTGGGGCCGCAGAAAATGAAGTGGCGGGCCGGATTTGGCCCCCGGGCCTTGAGTTTGACACCCCTGACCTAAAGCATGACTATGAGGTACGCTGAAAGGATAACCAAAAGCTAAAACCACAGGTTCACAGTCTGCTCTAGGAACATCAAATGTCTATTTTTCTACTTCACACACAGAACTATCTATCTATGGGTGTCCAGATAACTCGAATGGCTAAATGCAGTATTCTCAGCTCCAACTAGAAGTGTGTGTGGGAGTGTATTTAGAGAAGCAAGCCTTATGTTGGAGAATAAACTACAAACTCTTATCCCTTTGAAATTGAAGCACCAAACCTGGGAAAAACCCATGTTCTGTGTCATGCACAGGATTTCTTGTGAAAGGGGTATTCACACAAGTGAAGTGGTGTTCTAAGCAGGCCTCCTAAATTAGGGAGGGAGTATGGTAAGGTTTCGAGTTATCCAGAGTCAGGGGGACTTTTCGTCTAAGAGGGTGGACTGTTCCATATTCAGAAACACGCAGACAATGAGAAAATGACACACTGCAGGCATTGACAGAGGGCTCACAGTTCTGGTCCGAGTCTTCTATCAGGATTCGCAGTTTCTGCACACAGAGCTGAAACAGAGAACGAGAGAAAGAGAGAGGAAGCCATAGAAAGGGGGGGAGAAAGGGAGAGCCATTAACATCGCTTTCCACAACAGGTTCAGTCTAGTCCTACGAAACAGAAAGGAGACAAACAAAAAGGAGGACATTGGGCTAAGAATTGATGGTGCATGCATTTGTTGGAATCAAAACTAAAAGCAGGAGAGACAAGGATGTGTGAATCGTGCAAACGTATTATCACTGATGTGCGTCTACTTTACATGTGTCTGAAAACAACATGGTGGAAGCACAGTGGTTCAATCGGGGTGGAAATGGTTATGATCACTATGTAACCAGATGAAGGTGCAGAAGGAGACGTGGAACCCAGAAACCTACCTGGATACTAGCACTGTGGTTAGGCATCCCCGAGGACAACGAAATCAACACTGCAATGCGAGACGAACGAGAGCAATTAGAGAAAAACTCAACATTCTGCGAGAAAATTAAGGATTCAAGATGTGTTCTTAATACAGAGGGACTGCAACAGAGCACGACACACTTTAAAGTGAATAAGAGTTACTGCTCACGTTTAAAACCAGAACTGACCTGCTATCACTGTGTTGACACATTCATACAGCAGAGACATGGCAGAGGTACTGTGAGAGAGGGGGGAGAAACAGAGACACACGTTATACATCTGTCAAATCAAACGGACTTGACCATCTGTGGAATGTTCGTCATCCAACCTGTGGATTAAGTTGGTCAGAGGTTCGATCAGCTTCTTCCCCAGCCGTGGCTCCAGTGGTGTGAGCGCACCAAACTGTGAACAAGCACAACGAGGAGACGGTAGATTACGCATCACATCAGAATTGGTGCTTATGTTGAATTGAAACTCAAACATTGATGGATTCAAGGAGTTACATTGTGAAGATGTTATATCACGTACACGTTTAAAGCTTTTATTGAGATTTTCAAATTAAGCATCCATTGTTTGTCGTGAGAAATGTAGTGTTTTATGTGTGCGCGCTGCAGCCTGCGAGCAGTAGAGCGGTTTAAAAAGGGACATTTTGCTAAAGGACTAAATGCCAACAAAGAGGAATGGAAGCAGAATATTTCTTTAGGTAAAAACATACATAGAGAATAATTGCTTCTATTGCTACAACTTACCAAAATACCACCTTTAAAAACACAATAGCTCAATCTCAGTGCCAACGTTAAGAATAAAGCTTCCAACTATTCGATACAGCCTTAGAAAAAGTGTTATAGTTTCACTTGTATTGAACTTATAGCACATGTAGGAGAAGTGACGTGAACTTGTTATTTAAAAGAAATGGCGTATTTGTTGAAATGTGGTCAGCCATGCAGCATGTCACATGACCACACTACATGTTGGCCAATTGAGGTTAATGCTGGTGAATCAACTAGTATCGTGTTCTCTTTTATGATGGACTCATCCTTGTGTTATTGGTGCAATACTATGAGCTATAAAAAACGTGGCTTGGTGGATCACAATATATAATGAATGCCTTTGATCCATTGTGATCAGAGCATAAGGGTGTATGCAGGAATCCTGAAGTCAGATGTAATTCCTTTTAAGACCCTTTCCATACATTTTAAGACCTCATCTCCACTTAGAGTTTTAACCGGTTACCTTGGCGACACACTTTCCCTCACATTGACTATATGCAGTATTGATTGTCCTTCCTCCTTATCTTCCAACCATTTGGACGCAGACTTGCATTTCCCCATAACGATGTTGTTTAACAACCGGCGTAAACGGAGCTTCGCACGCTATCAAGCAGTGAGCGAGCGATGTCCTGTTCAGATGACGTCACATCCAACGAGATGCCATCAATAAACTACACAGAATCACACTACACACCTACGCCATGACTACATTCAGGCAGACTGTAGAATACAACCTTTGGACAATTTATATACTTATTGAAAACAAGCTACAAAATGTAATACCGTGGAAAATGCCGTTTAATACTTTTTAAGCCCCCGCGGACCCCCTGTAGTAGCAATACAAGAGCACATGTTTACACCGATCCAGAAACTCTTA
Organism: Pseudochaenichthys georgianus; assembly: GCF_902827115.2. Lineage (NCBI taxonomy): Eukaryota > Metazoa > Chordata > Actinopteri > Perciformes > Channichthyidae > Pseudochaenichthys > Pseudochaenichthys georgianus. The sequence continues at coordinate 3,800,785 of NC_047506.1, read as the reverse complement.
AAAGTGACACGTCCCTGTATCCCGTTGACTCACCAGTTTGATGATCTTAATGAGAACCCAGTTATTGGTGGAGGAGGTCATGAGTTTGAAGAAGAGCGGGGCCAGAGACAGGTAGTTCTTAGGATTCCTCCGAGCCAGCTCACAGATAACATTTACTGCTGCAGACTGGACCCCTGCAGAGGAGCAACGTGGTCAGAAAATAGCAAGCAATCCAAATAAATGAATTAAGTCAAGACTCTAAAACAATGATGTTCCAATATGTATATATGCTCATTTTCATTCATTTCTTACTTCATAGTATTTCATCATTTGTATCTTTAATGTGATTAACCTGTGAATCTGTGCCGTCCTGTTTTTTCATCCTTACCCTGTTGCCGTTTGAACGACTGAATTTACCCACGGGGATTAATAAAGGGTCCATCTTAGGTGTATGATATAGCAGAACACAGGCAAAGACATGCTTTTTATTATATGTGTTAAACATCTCTCAGGATGGCTTAGAAAACTGAGATAGTTGTTACATTTCAAAGTTCATGGGCAAAGACAATCGTCAGCCACATCTATGTTCAATTCATTTTTAAGGTGAATCTACCTTAGTATTTTTGAGGTTTGATAAAACCCAGAAGTTCTCCTCCTGTTTTCCTTTTTCTCAACCAAAATATACCACAAAAATTAACCCCAAAATATAAACCAAACCCTGCCATTGTAAAATGTAAGGACTCTTATTACAAGTGACAAAATATCTTCATTAGATGCATTTTTTTTGTCCGGCTCAGTGAGTAGGGGCTTGGACTGTGAGCTGTAGGGTCGCCGGTTCAAGTCCCCGACCAGACCTAAATATGGAGTGTAGACTGCTACTTGGAGAGGTCCCAGTTCACCTCCTGCCCTGCCGTGGTGCCCTTGAGCAAGGCACCGGCGGACACCCACCTTCCCCCCATTGCTCCCCAGGCGCTGTGCAATAGCTGCCCACTGCTCCTAGTACTAGACTCCTGGTACTAGGATGGGTTAAAAGCAGAGAACACATGTCACTGTGTGCTCTGCATGTGGGACCATTAAAGAGGGTTTCGTCCCTCCCAATTCTATCCATCTATTTTGTTTCATTAATGTGCGAAGCAATTTCGTGTGCCCGATGTTCAATAAATAAGTGTGACACCACACTGGCATGCCATAAAGCCGGATAAATGTCCTGCTAGAGGTTTTAGTCGGTGCAACAGAAATAGTCCCGCGCTGTTGAATATTCCCAGACAGCCCAGGCACTCTCACAGATGAGCCTCCCTTAATCTCATATTCTTAGGTGCTGAATAATTCATAGGGTTCAGGTGACAGAGCACAAGCTTCCTGCGTAACAGACTGAATGCAGAGTGTCTCGGTACCGGGGTCTGGATCCTCGAGTTTCTCCTTCAGCCTGGGGAAAGCAGGTCGCAAGGACTCCGGGTACTTCAGGAACACTTTGTACATGATCAACACCGCTTTCTTTCTGATGTACGGTTTAGTGTGGGACATCTGGGGGGAAAGTAAAAGACAGTTTATAAAGCAGGGTATATGCAGGAATCCTGAAGTCAAATGTAAGACCTTTTAAGAGGTTTTTTAAGACCCTTTTCCTACATTTTAAGACCTCATCGCCACTTGGAGTTTTAACCGGTTACCTCGGCGACACACTTTACCTCACATTGACTATATACACCTTGGAAAATGCAGTTTAATACTTTTTAATCGCCTTAATTTTCACTAAATTGATTTACCAACTTTTAATACTTGTTAAGACCCCGCGGACCCCCTGACATCTTGAAGGCGAAATACTGAGACACAGGAGGAGTGAACGGAGAGAAAGAAAACCTAAAGAGTCATTGTTGGGAAACCTTCTGAAATATTCCCTATGACTCACCAGTGTCATAATGTCATTGGCCAGGTCCCGAGCCAGGTCAGGGGTCACAAAACAAGAGAGGCCGGTGAGGGCAACACCTGTGTCATACTGGTTGGGACTGCTGAGATCCTGGGGGGAAAGGAGAAGAAAGATATTAGAAAGAGACCAAAGGACAGAAAAGGTTGGCTGAGGGATAGAAGAAGAAGAAGAAGAAGAAGAAGAAGAAGAAGAAGAAGAAGAAGAAGAAGAAGGCCACTGACCTTTCGGATCTGATTGGTTGTCAGCATGATGACGTCAGTGCTCTCATGAAAGCACTGCGATGCCGCCAGGTAGCCAATCCTCTGCAGGAATGAAAGCAAGAAATGAAATGATTACATACTGTGCTGTATTGTGTTTGAACTGTATATGTCACCCCATGCTATTATTAAAAACACCCATCAACCTGCAGCAGAGTAGCCATGGAGACGGCTTAACACTTCCTGCTCAAGATTAACTGTGTCTTTTAGAATGTGAATTCAGCAGTGCTTCAAAATCTTAAAAGCCTTCTTTTTTTTTTCATTGAATTTGCACTTCAATATTCTACTGCATGTGGTCTGAGCATCTGGATGGTGCAACAATCTAGATGTGCATGACACTGATGCAAGAGACATTCGGTAAATCATTTCAAAAATAGAAAAAGTGACTTCTAAAAACTCGACCTGACAAGTCTTAGCAATTGTTCTAACTTTGGATTTTAGGACATTTTAATACCGTGAAGACCTGGTGAATTCAGTGCCTTTTAAGACTTTAGAGCAGGGCTATTCAATTGGCGGCCCGCGGGCCAAATCCGGCCCCGGGTGATATTTACTGGCCCTTTGAGTATAATGTTAAAAAGTAATCTACTTTTTTTAAGATTTATTTTCTGGCCAGAGTGCCTTTATTCCAGAGAGGGTGTTACATTGAGAGAGAGAGGGGAAGACAATGCCTGCAAACTTGAGCGGGCTCGGGTTTCGAACCCACCTACTAGCTACTGTAGTGACACCTCCTGTCTTTGATTGCATCTCTGCGTGAATGATTAAATCACTTCACCTAAATGAAATGATGTTGATGGTTAAATCAGCTTCACATGTCGGCCTACTGAGTTCTGAACGTGTAGATCGATGAAGGCCTTGGGGCGATGTTTGATTGAATTAAACACAATATATGCGCTCCACTATGCTGTTGGAGTATTTACTGTATCTGAAGCCATCTTTTTCCCGGCCCCTTGCTTTGGATCATTTTCATCAACCGGCCCCATTCCAAACTCATTGAATAGCCCTGCTCTAGAGGATCCACAGGAAAAGGGATCATGACCATTCATCCAGAAAGTTCTGCATTTGCAAGACGTCTAAATGTATTCTAATCGTACCTTGTATGTGAACTTGGAGGAGCTCATGACTTCAACGATGTTGAAAGCGGCCCAGCTGACATCATAGCCGAGCATCTGAAGCTGGAACACGAAAAAGAGAAGAGACAGTGGGTGAATACAAGTAAGATGTCCCTGTGGCGCACAGAGAGGCCGGATGCAACAAGCCATCTAAAACTAAACGTGGGCCTCGTTGGTTATAAATAGATAAGTGCGGCTGTGAGCCATTATGCCGTGTAGTGACCAATCTTCATCTCCATACAACGTGTACATGCAGCTTTGTTTCCATTTAATACAAATGTATGACGTGGTTTGTAGCAGGTCACTTCTATTTACCCCTGACGAGCCATGAGCCAAAACAGTGGGCTTTGATTCAACATGGTGCAATTTGAACGGAAAAGATCATATTCAAAGAACAAAAAGTCCGTGTGTGCGACTCGGCCCTTCTTCAGTTATTACCGGAAGAGATTTGTCCATTGCGTGCATGCGTCAGCACTGTCTGAAAATGTTTAATCACATTTGAAAGCATCAAATGTAATGCCTGCCTTAAACGAAATATTCCTTTTGACAGGATATAAGATTATATTCCTGACCTGCTTTGGGGGTCATGTTAGAAACCACAATTGTTTCTTGTGAATCAGATCGGATTTGTTTGTTTACTTTTTCTCTTTGTTTGTCTTGGGCGTGATTATTGAACTGGTTTCCCTGATAGCATTGTAAGAATAAAGGGACTTTGGCTTAGACTTAGTGAGTTGTTCCCAATAGCAGAGACTGTGTGTCTATCCAGAGAAATACAGGTGGGTTTTCACTGAGAGACAGAAAATAATAATAATAATAATAATAATAGATTTAATTTGTTAGAGCTTTTACAGGTGCTCAAAGACGCTTTACAGATATAGTGAAGGGAAAAGAAAAGGAAGGAACAACAAATAAATATATAGTTAAAGTCAAATAATACAAAAACAATCAAAATGATAGTGTGTATCAAAATAGAAAGAGAGAGTGATTGTGTGGAGGGTGCTGGGAGAACTTACGTAGGTGAGCTTGCACACGGCATTGGCTTTGACAGCGATGTTGTCCTGCTTGAGCTCCTGTTTGATTTCATCGATGCATGTGGAGATGTACTTGGCCTAAGGGCAGACAAAGGAGAGGACAAACAACAGACATCAGATCAGATTAGGAGGATTGATATCCGCAGTGGAAAGCTGCTTTCAGGCCCCAGAAACAAGCTGGAAGATTTCTGTTCAGTCTGTGGCTGCAGAGGAGGAACTGAATGTAAAGCTGCAATAATAGGTCGATTTAAATCAACTATAGTATTGTTTCAGTAAATAAATGCAAAAGTAGTAGATCATATCGTTTTTAGCCCCTCGCATATAAAGATATCCAGAGTGTCCCGGTTTTTATTATTTATCATATTACACAGAATATCTTTGGGGTTTGGACTGACAAAAAAGATATTCAAAGACATTGCCTTGGACTTCGGAAAACTGGCATTGACATCGTTTACAACTTTCTGACGATTAATAGACCAAACTCATAGTCTACAAAAACAAACGGTATATTATTCGATAACGACACTTATTGTTAGTTAAAACCCTAGCAAAATGATTGTTCTGCAAGTCAAATAAAGTAAAAAAGGTCCTGAACTTTATCATACACTTTATATAAAATAATGCAGGCTTTAACCCTGAATGTCCCGCTTGCATCCGCCAAAATTCTTCGTGTAGGTCAAACTCAAATCACAAGTCATTGGATCAAAATGATGCCAAGTATAATGTCATTAATTTCCTGGCGTGTGTCAGAGTATGCTCCCCAGCTGTGCCAGCCAGTTCTGAATGTAAAATACAAAATGTTTAGGTCCTGTTCCAAGTCGCAGAAAGATATTGCATGTGTTGTGGTTTTGGCTTTTACACCAAAAAATGTCCCGTCCGAGATCTTGCCACACATGAAATGGTACCACTTGTCTATGAGCTTGAACCATAGACTGTATATATAAAGGCTTGAACGCACTTAAACACTGTCTATGCATATGATTTATAAAAAATATGAAATCAAAGGTTTCATAGAATTCAAGTCAAACTATATTAAAAGACTTTTTGTTAATTGCCAATGATATTTAAGACCAATTCTACACACTGCTATCCAGGTCTGCAAATGTTTATGCTAGAAACAGCTAAAAAAAATTGCCATTTCTAATTTTATATAAATGATACAATGAACGTCAGAAAGAACCATTCATAACACCCTACTTCCAGTATTTTTGGCGTTTTTAGGAATGTTGAAAAAACTGATTCAAAGTTATATTTTTAGATTCATTTATTCAATGCCTTTTAACACTTTTTAAGGATCAGCAGGACCCTTGTAAACATGAGTAAAATATTAAATTGTACCACTTTAAATTACACAGCTGTGGAACATTTCTTTATGCTAGTCTGAGGCTAAAAGGTGACTCTCTTCCATCCTCTGAAGCATTTTAACAAAAGAGCATTTCCAGGAACTTCACGCCTGAATGAATGAGTGAAAAAATAGCTCTTACAATAAACTCCTGAAATAGAGAGAGCAGAATGTACATTTCATTCAACAGTGGAGGGCGAGCTAAGTGAGACCACAAGATAGAGAAATCAGTCAACCATTGTTGAGAGGAGCAGACCAGCTAAATAAACACACACATATCGCTCTGTAGAGTGAGAGTGTGTGCTGGTCATGTGTGTGCAGTCATGAGACAGCACAGTGACAGGAGGAGGGGGAGAGGGGGAGAGGGGGAGAGGAGGGGAGGACTGAGCTCCGAGGCTTTCCTGGAGAAACTGAGGATACCAAGGAGTGATTCAACAGCAGATCACCAGACACACACGGTGCTGCATCACACGTGTTCTTAATGATTATTTCAGGACCCGTTCAATAACTGAAATTGTTGTCATAATGCCAACAAAGCCACTCTTCAGCCAACAATGCAGACTCAGCTAGAAATAAAACAGGAAGGTCTGTACTTTAAAGAAAAATAAGAAGGCGCAGTGTCTGCTGAAGCCAAAACTTGATTCTACAATATTAGAAATATGCTTAAAGTTCTTACTGGAAATCTATAACATAGGACATCCTGAAAACTTATTTCAATATGGCTGCTTTCAATTGGCGTGTGAGGGAGAATGAATGAATGAAACGTGCAAAAAACGCAGCACACACACATGAGAAACAAACTGTGGGCTGGCCAGGAAAAAGTCACACACTGAGGCGTACACACACACACACACACTCTCACAGTGTATTAATATTTCAGCAAACTGTCCACTGTTGACTTGGCAACCACCACCTTATCCAGGCAGCCCAGGTTGGGTTACAAATGGAGAACTTCTAGGCCCATACATTAAATCAAGAATTGATAGCCGATCTAAGTGCGATATTTCAAAATACATACAGAAATGAGTACTTGTGTGTTTGTGAATAGATGTTTTGATATATTTTTGCTATAGTTTACTTCAATTCATTCAAAATGTTCTTAATATTTTTATTCTGGCATGCAAGTTTTCACAGGGTTATTAACTCATAACAAACGGTCCTTTAGAAGGTTAGGTATAACTTTAATTAAACACAAATATAGATCTTTAATCTCCAAGCAAAATGTTTACATAGCTGATATGATGTGGTTGGCGAGCAGTCCAACTCTGCCACGTTGAGAAAATCCCAAAGATCCCCTCAGGTTAGACACGCTACCTCTACTTTTCACATCTGACCTAAAGCTGGTAACAGGTGTGCACAGCAGCTTCGTCTGCAGCTTCGTGCAACAACAATCCAGGGATTCTGCATTTCACATCCAACCCCTCCAACAACCTGACATGGTTAACAGCAGTAACAATGTTAGACACAGAGAACACAGGGACAACAAAACTAAAAGAACAAGCTGATGTGAGAGATGGAAACGTGGCTGTCCCCAAACAGTAAAAGCCCTCTAATGGTCCATCCATCCCCCTCCTCCCTCTCAGGTCTGTGCTGTGATGAGCCGGTCATATTCACAGAGCTGTGACAGGATGACATCAGCTTCAATCACTGTGGGGGATGCATCAAACAAGCTGCTGGCTGCCTGACTCATTTCTCATGATTTACTCGTTTACAGAAGATGTGTTTTTTTTTTTTGTATCAACAAACGCACAGTCACACCTGCATTTGTAAACAAGACAGAGAAGTTAAGGCCTGTTGGACACTCGTTTGCCCATGTAATCGGAGCATCATTCATTCAACAGTGTCCTCAACTCACAAGAGACAAATATGACTGGATACTTCCTACAAAAATGAATCTCTACTCAGATCCTCCAATGCCTTTCTGCTGGAGTACGTAAAGTATTTCGCAAGAAATCCTCTATGGTCTTGGAACAGAAAACTATATAACCTATATTTTCTATTTGGCTTTTCATTTGGGATACTTTTAGTGGTAACACTGTTCATGTTTTGTGGTTTTGTGAGGTAACCCTTTCAATATTTCTTACTCTTCATCTTTACTCATTGTTATTGTTTTCAAGTGTCTTATCTTGTTCTTTAAGGCGCATCTTGCATGCACCAGGTGCTACAGTATATAAATACAGTTGTTGTTATTATTATGAAATACAAAAGGCGAATAATTGATAATGTCATGGTAAGAGGCCTATTGGTAAAACTGAAATTACATATCTCATTAGCATTAATCTCTGGTATGATCTGCATGAAATAGAAGAGCAATATCCCGGTGAATTCTGATAATCTATCCTCCAACGTCTGTCAGTTAGCTACATTTGCTAGCTGTCAGTTAGCTAGGTTTGCTAGCTGTCAGTTACAACGTCTCATTGCTTAAAACCTAACATGTAACGTTACCATAAAGTTAACATCAACATTAATTAACGAAACAGTTATTTATTAAACGTTTAAATATCATTCAACGCCTAAAAGCAATTGTTTTGAGTAACTGTTGGTGAAATGACTGAGCAGACGCTACCGTTAGCCGGCCAGCCTACCTAACGTTAATTCATCTAGCGTTAGCTATTAACGTTAGCCGGCTAGCCTACCTAACGTTAATTCACCTAGCTTTAGCCATTAACGTTAGCTAGCTGCTCAGCGATAACGGTAATGTCACTGTGTGCTGAGTTAAACACATGAATGAATGTCAGGTTAAATATTGTTCCGGTGACACTGGGGGTTGTTTTACCTCTTCTTCCTTGTGATTCCTGATGCCACGTACTAAATCCTGAAGATTTTTATCGAACATCCGATCGATGCTCCCTTTGACAATCTTCAAAGCCATGTTTGCCTGTGACTTGTACCGCTTGTGTCCTGCGGGGCGTCTGCAGAGAGGAGTAAGTGGGTGCCGACCGACCCTCTGGACTGTCTCTCATCCACCCGGGTACCGAGTATGTGCAGGGTCTGCTGTTGTTTACCAAGCCCGGGCAGATGAAGCTGAGGCCGGACGGGGCGTCCTGTGTTGTGCAGAGACGCTGGGAATGGATCAGTGTAGGAAATGGCAGACAAAATGGCGTCTTAAGTCAGCTGACTTTAGTATTATGCGAGACTCTCATAGCAATCAGTGGAATTAAAGGTCCAGCGCTCCCTTCATTACATTACATTACATTGCATTTAGCTGACGCTTTTATCCAAAGCGACTTGCAATAAGTACATTCGACCAGGAAGACACAACCTTGAAGAAAACAGAATCATATAAGTACATCAGGTTTCATAAAGCCAAACAGTTCAACCTTCAGAGTAGAAATCTGTTTGATGACAGATTTAGACATTCTAAATGTATGTCCTTAAATTCTTCATAATCTTGTCAACTTCTTTCTTCTTATTCCAATGAAATGTCAAAGTAAACATTCTAGGTCAAAGTCAGACATTTCAGATTTTCCCCAAAATAAATCGCACGAGAGGAATTCTCAGAAAATATAAATTATCTGTTAGGAAAAAAATCACGATATTCTTTTAAATCGGAATTGTGCTTTTTCCCCCCTCAAAATGTTGTCTTTAATCTCAGAATTCTGAAATTAAAGTCGGATTTAAAAAAACAACTGTTGTTCATATCCCTAAATGTTTTTTTCTCATGTGCTCCTTATCCTGTTGCGTACATTAACAAGCCTACAGCATGTGCAGTACTTACTACCAGTGAACTTTATTACATACAAGGTTGACTATGTACTAAGTACCAATAACCTAGAATAACCAACTGGGTCATTCTACAGAAAAGGTGGAAGTGCTGTCACTTACTTTTGCAGACACCAAAATACATGACGTTGACCTAATACTCACATTCATTATATATGTTGAATAAATAGAGATTGTCTTTGCAATGGTACTAAATAAAAAATAAATAAAAAATGGTTTTATACGTAAATTGCAATTTATTTAAAATGCCAAGTTCAAGGAACTGCCTTGTCACTTTGATCATGGAAGAGGAGCCTATAGTTTTAATTTAAAATGGTTTTTTTTCAATAAATAAATCAAATGTATATTTACATAACATTACAAGCATTAAATATAACACTGAAATGGTCAAATAAAACGAAAATTATTATTAATAATATCAAATAAATGTCAGTCACCCAAAATTACGTCATTGGTGTTACTGCTACACAAAACGCTTTTATTTTTGAAATAATGTACTGTCTCTGAAGTGCCTCCTGTAACAAGATATCATTTGAGGCAGTGCAGTGGACAAAGACATAAGGAAAGTCAGATACTTCTTACTTTGTTAAAGGTGTGATTTTATCTTCAAATGTTACGTGCGTCTTTCAAGTCTGTCAGTGTTACTCATTGCATAGCCCTAGGGGTGAACATTTGAATGGGAAAATGTATTGTATTGAAGAGTTAAACGATTTTGATATTGACTGAAGCCATAATTATTTGGTCTGACACTGCAGCCATTTTGTTAAAATGGTAGTGTTTTATCCAAATTGTCACTGGTGGTGTTAGCATCACTGGTGTTACTCTTCTTCCTGGTAACACGTAACACCAGTGACATTCCTATACAAATAAGCTTTGAATAAAGTATACAAATAATAAAAAATAAAAATACTTTAAGCTCTACTTGTTGTGGATTCATCAAGTTAAGAGTTAGTTATTGCTATTTAACAGGTTTTAGATGTTTTTAGAAGGAATATATTTCAGCAGATTTGTATCACCCAGATTCCACCTTTTCTGTAGAATGACCCAACTATATTGTGATGTTTTGTACAAACACAGCAAATTAAGGGTGTTTTACATCCAGAAATGAGAAACAAAACCATGCTGAGATTTTTATTCAAGTCTCAACTAAGTCATAGAAATGCTTTACCAATTTACATAGCACTAAAAACACCTGTTGTATGCATAAGACGTGGACATGTCAAAATAGGCTGCAGCTGCAAGAGATCTCAATAGCTTTTAAGGGCAGTTTTCAATCTGCACAGTTATTCCATTTATTATGCAAGTTACTGAAAGCAGACACTATAGGGAGACGAGAGTGCAAAGTGTTTAACTCCACAGCAGTTGATATTTTAGACAAAACTGTAAATGCAAATATTTGCAAACAAGGCTATAAAAAAGTAGGTGGACCTCAGTTGAATAACATTTTTAAGTGACTCAATTATTGACTTTACATTTCAGACTGGATCAAGACCAGATAATAATATTAATAAAAAAGCTTAACATAAAAGACTCACAGATAGTACTTTACCACTCTTACAATGTCATACACACAGAAAGGAGGCCTTTGTGATGTTGTGTAGGCTTTATCAAAATGAAGCCAACAGATGTAAAGGATGCACAAAATCTTCCAATAGAAAAAAAATGAACGGCATGGCTCCATTTTCCCAAGACAATTCATCGACGTTTCATCTCATACAACCCCGCCTAAATTCAGGTTAGAAGTGCTAAAAATGTAATCATTCAATATAAATACCATGTGACAGACCAAAGTAATGGTTCATGTGGTAGAAATAACAGAATAGCAGGAGTACAGGGGGAAGACCGAGGACGGGCCGAGTGTTGTATAAAACCAAAAGTACATTTTCTGAAATAAAAAGGAGTCTGCGCAGGGCCACAAACTACCATACTAACAAGCTTTCCTTTTGTCATCTTAAATAATGGACCAAATGGATTGAGCAACAGGGGCCTTCTCGTTTGATATCGTACAAAATGTCTATAAATCAACATTGACGTAACAGATACTGTAGGAAACGCAGGGGGCACTGTATGACGTCAAACAAAGAGGCCACCATCTTCAGCACTTGGTCCACTGCAGTGGGGTTTCAGGTCTTTCAGCTTTCTACAGCTGGCGGTTCCGTCTCTGCAGAGATGGACTTGTCTGCCTCTTCATACTTGTGAAGCTGTGGTTCAGCAGGGCTCTCTGGGCTCCGTCTGAACAGAAAGTACATCATCAGTCACAAATACTGCCGTGGTTCAAATATTACCAAGGAGTGGATGCTACCATTAGCTTTGCAATGGCTAGCAAATGGGTCCTGTTTCTCCGAAGTATTTCTGTTCTTTTTCCTTAACCTACGTATTATTATGAAGTAAATGTTGATTGCATAATGACACCATCTGCATTTAGATGTGTTTTCTAAAAGTCTCACTATTACGATGATATTCTGTCTGACACCGGGTACAACCTAACAGAAAATAATGGCCTGATTTACAGCACAAACCTGTGTAAAACAAAATGTAGTGTGTCCTATGGTTGTTGCCAACTATTTTTCAATTAAAGTAGCTAGCATCAACTTAAGATGCGAGTCACCAGGTAAAGTCTTATACGCACATTTGCATATTGGTGTACCGTGGTGAGGTGCTGCTAGCAAGAACTACAGACAGATTACTTTAAGCAGCATTCAAAATAAATAATAATGTATTTTATTTTTATATTTCTTGCTCTTTCTTTCTTTCGTCTTGATAAGTAGCTACATTTGTTAATTAGTGTAGGCTCTCAGGAGAAGTCTATGCAGATGAGATGTGTTTGAAACAGAGATTCCCGTCTATTTTTATTTGTTTTGTAGATGAGCCAAGCTCCGCCTTCATAGCATGATATTTGCCCATTCCAATTACAAGAGCATTAGTTAATTAGTTGAGTTTACATGGGATGCATACCTGATTGGACTTGAAGCAGTATCGTCATTATTTTCCTCATTGGCTGGTGATTTTGGATTTTCCTTTACCTCCATATCATCCTTTTTCTCTTGTGAATCCCCATTCACTGGAGCAGAGTCTAAAAAATGCAAATTAACACACAAATACAAAATTAATCTAAACCAGTTTAAACCCAGATGGAGGTAATATCCACGGTGTGATTTCTTACCTGTGTTTTGTGTCTCCTTCTCACTATTTTCTGGTTCCTTGTCCTCTGTTTGAGGTTTAGCTGCCTCCTCCGACTTTCCCATAAAGCGTAGTTTTAACTTGTTGTAGACCTCAGTGGCTTTTATCATGACTGCATTACTGGCCTTATACCGTCGGATCTATATTGTCCCAAACACACAGAAAAAAACATGAAAGAAATTGGAAATACAAATGATAATTGAAATAGGAAAAATACAGGACTGCCGTGACAGCTCTGATTTTAGGATAACAAAACAAGGTAGGTCGATATAAAACGTATTCAGCATAGTGTAAATCAACATTTGAGTGAATTAAAGAATTAAGGCTAATAAATAAGACCTACTTAGTAAAGTAAAGTGACCACATTTTTACATTGTGTCATTAGAAATCCCCTCAGAGGCACAATCAAGAGTTGGATTAGTGCATTGATTATCAATATTCTGAAAAACCAATGGTAACCCCAAGAAAACGTCAGGTAATTTCTGGACAATGTTTGTAATCCCCGACTAATGCGGTGTACGTTACCACAAAAAGTACACATTTAAAAGTGTTTAAGTCATTTGCCGTTATTGTAACTGCAGGTTATCCTGTCGCAAGATAAGTTTACGAACCTAAAGAACTATCATAGAAAACACACCTTTTTTAGTGTGGCAATAACTTCAGCGTTCTTATGGAGGATCTGGCTGGTGACGGGCACAGCAGCCAGTTCATCCAGCGCCTGTAGACACCGGTCTATGTCCTGAAAACACACAGTTATACACATTTCATTTTTCATGCTGGCGTTAAAACAAAGACATGAGAAAATGTTGCTTAATTTAAATCATATATGTCACTTACCGGGTTGTCCACTTTGAGTGCAAACTTTATGTCAGTGTGAAGTTTCTGTAGCTTTTCATCTGGTGATGGCTCTGCGTGGGAAGTTAGAGTCAATATTTCGTGCTGAATAACTACTTAAAATAATGAAACGGACATGATTGCCCTCGAAATGAATCTTTCAACCGTCTATGCAAACACCTTTCCACCTTCAATGACGAGCACTCTTCAATAAACAGACTGACTGTATGAGGCATTTACCCTTTTTCTTTTCCACCTTCTTCTCTGGCGGCCTCTCTGGTTTGCGTCTTGGTTTTTCAGGCTTAGACCTGAGAGACAGAGAAGAACTCTGTGATCTGTGTACATTAAATGTTAATGAGGTTCTTCTAATGAGTTTTTGCATACTGTAGTGCACATGTGTCTAACTCAAGGCCCGGGGGCCAAATCAGGCCCGTGGTGGATTTAATTTCGGCCCGCAGGATCATTTTAAATTACTATTAGATCTGGCCCGCCGGTATATTGCACGCACACCTTCCCTCCATCCTGAGGGTCTCCTCCGCTCAGAGCCTGAGCCCAAACATTGATGACCTTGCAGATGAGATGCCAAGTATCTGAGCTAGCATCTCAGAGCAGCACACTGAGTTTAATGGATGTTTCCTTCTGCACTTTCTCTCTCACGACAGCAGGGCATGTTTGGTTTTTCTTTGAGGGAAATGTTTTTTTTAAGCTGTTGTTGGCCTGTGGGAAAATGTACTCATAAGAAATGACTCTGGAAAAGCTGCAGATAGAGCCATAAGAAATGAATGCAACTGATTATTTAATGTTTAATGTTGTTTTTATAGGCAATCATTTAAAGGTGGGGTAGGTAAGTTTGAGAAACCGGCTCGAGAGCGCTAGAATTTGAAAATACACAACCGGAGAAAATCTGCCACTTCCTCACAGAGCCCCTCCTCCAACACACACGAACGCGCACATGACCAATGAGGGCACGAGATAAGGTTGTGCCCCGATTGAAGGCTGACAGGCAGGTAGGCCATCCAGTTACTTTAGCCGGTTGTACTTTTTACAGAATAACGGCTTCGACAGATGAAATTTTGTAATGGATTTTTTGTCAAAGCACTTCAGATATTCATTGCTATTGGGATGTTAAGAGCATTCCATGGAATATAACAACAAGTGTATCTCGAGCCGGTTTCTCAAACTTACCTACCCCACCTTTAAGCTTTGTTAGTTCCAGGTTTAATATGTGCAATAAGTTCATTTCAATAACGTCTGCAATAAACATTGAACGAGTCCGGCCTTCGACTAGTACCCATTTGTGTACCCTCTGTGTATTTGAGTTTGACCCCCCTGCTGTCGCCTGTTCCCCTTTGTGCACTCACCTCGCTCTGGTCTTCTCTTCTGACCGTCTGGCTTTTTTCTGTTTAAGCTCTTTCTCCTTCTTATCTTTTCTCTCCTTCTCTTTCTTTATTCTGGCCTTCTTCTGGTTGTCTTGCTTCTTGGATGACTTCTTTGACTTTTGATGTGAAAAAAACAAGAACACTTAAAAGTCGATTACAGCCCTATTCATCTAAATGAAGGCAACAAATTCATTTTAGCGTCTGTACCTCAGTATGTGCCGGAGAATCAGAGTCTGAGGGAGCGGGGATGGGGGCTGGGGGGGGTTTCTTGGACTTCTTCAATGGATGCTCCTCTACGCCTGGATCTGAGCTGTTGTCGCTGTCACTCTCGCTCGCCTTTTTACCCTTATCTTTGTCTTTTTTCTTTTGCTCATCTTCCTCCTTCTCTCGCTCACGTAGCCTGCGGAGCTCCTCTGCCTCCTCTTTTTTCCGGCGCTCCTCCAGCTCTCGCTTACGCTCCTCGTCTCGTTTCTTCCATTCACTGATGCGGTCGGGGCCACTGTCACTGTGGGGAAAAACAGAGCAACATTTATGCAATTTGGTACATTTGGCAGTAACTTAGTATGTAGGGACTTTGCCTGGGAAACAGACTCACACACTGCTTAAAGGCACGGACACACCAGGCCGACGATGAGCGGCGACACGCCCTACTCAGATTGGTGTGTCCCGCACCATCGGATCTTTTCAGCCGGGCCAACGCCTTTTCGGCCGAAAACGCAGTTAGCCAAAGGCAGTCGGCAAAATAAATCACTCTGATTGGCTGCTGAGCTAGCGAATCAGTGCATGAGAAGCGAAACAGAAGTGAGGAACCCAAACAAACTATTAAGAAGGCAAATCTGAGATTTCATTTATCTCCAGCTCTCGACACAGGTTCGGGAAAGCCCTGTGAGCTTGAAAAATGGACACGCTATTTGTTGTTTGTTTATATCACGCAGTCTGTTCTTCTTCTCTCGGTTATCACGCAGTCTGTCTTCCGGTTGTTGCCTCTTTTGAATGACGAATACACACTACCGCCGCCTGCTGGTAAGGAGAGTTATTGCCACTCACGCATGCGCAGTTCGTACGTGCTTCTTGGCCGTCGGCTGAAGTCTTTGCGGTGTGTTCCAGTGCGAAACATGGACAAAACGCAGAAACGCGAGGAGACACAACAGCCGGGGTCCGTCTGTGTCAGTTCTTTGTTGTCAGATTGGTGTGTCCGGGCCTTTAAAGATGCTGTGTAGTGTATTGTTGCTGCCCACTGCCCCTTTCACTAGGATGGGTTAAATGTGAAGTCTACATTTTACTAGATGGTGCTTTGTGCATGATTTAAAGTTAACTTTATTTGATTCATTGTAATGCCCTCTTTATAACGAGCTTGTTTGTAAACATTACTGTTTGTTAAGGCCCTGACACACCAAGCAATCACCAGAGAACTCGCCGACGCCGTGTTCTCCTGCATCTTGGCCATGTGTCGCACTGGAACACACCGCAAAGACTTCAGCCGAGCATGTACAAACTGCGCATGCGTGAGCAGCAATAACTCTCCTTACCAGCAGGCGGCGGTAGTGTGTATTCATCATTCAAAAGAGGCAACAACCGGAAGACAGAGAAGAAGAACAGACTACGTGATATAAACAAACAACAAATATCATCTGCGTTCCATTTTCACTCTCGTCCATCGAAAACATGTTTCGTGCGGTACTGGAGCTACCTGCCATTGGAGTGTTGCTTGTGGAAATCATTCTCAAGAAACCGTTTCGCTTCTCATGCACTGATTCGCTAGCTGAACAGCCAATCAGAGTGATGTCTTTGTCCGACTGTCTGTGGCCGATGCACATGTTGAATCGGCCATGCGTCGGCCACGAAAGGCCAAATAAGGCGTGTCACGGCCGACAGTGCGGGACACACCAAATTGAGTTTGGGAGACAGGGCACGCTTCGTCGTCCGACTAACGCAAACGGCCGATTTCGGCCTGGTGTGTCAGGGCCTTAATATGTATAATGTGTATAATATGTATGTACTGTATATAAATAATATGTAGGAATAAAGCAGTCTTACCTGTCGCTGTCGGATGAAGATGAAGGTGTTCGTTTTGCCGGGGTTGGTTTGGGTTTGGGTTTCCGTGCACGAGGCTTTGGTGCGGGCTTCTCTGTGGGTGCTAAAGATAAAGCAAATTAAATAAATGTATGTAGGGCAAAACGAAAGGGCCTGAAATCTAACTCCAGAAACATTTATTTCCAGAATTGGAAGCTGAAATGTATGAACAGCAATGAACCCACACCTTTCTTGCGTGCCTGTGGGGCTTTTTTAGGAGGAGGGTCTGAGTCTGAGTCAGACTTTGAGCCAGACTGAGACTCGGAGCCGGACACAGCCGGTCGAGGCTTCTCGTCCTCCGACTCGCTGTCAGCTGCTTTCTTCTCTGGTTCTGATCCTGAGTCCGAGTCTGAGCCAGACATATCCTTCTTCAAGATGACAGAAAAAATTGGAGTTAGAGATAAATGAATAATACAAAAACTGCCAAGCCATAAAACATTTTTGAATGTGATGCTGATGGTTCACCTTATTCTTCGCTCTGCCTCCTGCTTTCGGTCTACCTCGTCCTCCACCAGCTGCTTTCTTCTCTGGTTCTGATCCTGAGTCCGAGTCTGAGCCAGACATATCCTTCTTCAACATGACAGAAAAAATTGGAGTTAGAGATAAATGAATAATTATGGAAGCCCATTTTCGCCACTTACATTTTTTTAAATGCCCATAAAATAAAAAGAGTCATAATTATGAGATAAGAAGTTGCTGCTCTCCACCATGCAAACGGCATCTAGTCCTAAGGTAACTATTGCAGGTGACTTTTGTAAATGTTAGATGTTACATATAGCCTATATTGCAGCTAAACTACAACAATGCAGTTCATAGCTTTGACATTACCTGTTATGAACTATAATATATATGCCTATAGTTTTGTGGTAACGTTCACGGGTTAGAGTTAGGCTAGCAACTCACAGCAGCAGTATGCCTACACTATTGTCATTAGTGGCGTGAACGTTACCACAAAACTATAGGCATATATATTATAGTTCATAACAGGTAATGTCAAAGCTATAAACTGCATTGTTGTAGTTTAGCTGCAATATAGGCTATATGTAACATCTAACATTTACAAAAGTCACCTGCAATAGTTACCTTATTTAGGACTAGATGCCGTTTGCATGGTGGAGAGCAGCAAGCTGATGAAGGGACCTTTGAAGACAGCGCCACTGCAGCGCATGCGCACTTCTTATCTCGTAATTATGACTTTCTATCTCATAATTATGACTTTTTATCTCAATATTATGACTTTCTATCTCATTATCTCATACTTATGACTTTTCATGGGGATTTTATTTTTTTCGAGTGGCCATAAATAATACAAAAACTGCCATGCCATAAAAAAAACGTTTAAATGTGATGCCGATGGTTCACCTTGTTCTTCGCTCTGCCTCCTGCTTTCGGTCCACCTCGTCCTCCACCACCTGCTTTCTTCTCTGGTTCTGATCCTGAGTCCGAGTCTGAGCCAGACATATCCTTCTTCAACATGACAGAAAGAATTGGAGTTAGAGATAAATGAATAATACAAAAACTGCCAAGCCATAAAAAGAAATTTGAATGTGATGCTGATGGTTCACCTTGTTCTTCGCTCTACCTCCTGCTTTCGGTCCACCTCGTCCTCCACCACCTGCTTTCTTCTCTGGTTCTGATCCTGATCCTGAGTCTGAGCCAGACATATCCTTCTTCAACATAACAGAAAGAATTGGAGTTAGAGATAAATGAATAATACAAAAACTGCCAAGCCATAAAAAATGTTTAATGTGATGCCGACGGTTCACCTTATTCTTTGCTCTGCCTCCTGCTTTCGGTCCACCTCGTCCTCCACCAGCTGCTTTCTTCTCTGGTTCTGATCCTGAGTCCGAGTCCGAGCCAGACATATCCTTCTTCAACATGACAGAAAAAATTAGAGATAAATTAATAATACAAAAACTGCCATGCCATACAAAATGTTTTTAATGTGATGCCGATGGTTCACCTTGTTCTTCGCTTTGCCTCCTGCTTTCGGTCCACCTCGCCCTCCACCACCTGCTTTCTTCTCTGGAGTAAAATCCTGTTGGAAAAAATACAAATGAGTAACATTCATTGGCTTTTTTTGATAACGTGGTGTGTGCATCTGTGTGTGTAAGTACCTGGTCACTATTCTTGCCAGACTCAGACTCTGAAGGTGTGGGTTCTGAGTCAGATCCACTCTCCTGTTTGTCTCGCTCACTGGACGAGCCACGAGCCTTTTTTGGAGGTGGAGGCCGCTAAAATAGAAACACACATATTTAAATAAAACAAGTTGAACTTTTCAGAATCAGAATACCTTTGTTAGTCCCACAGAGGGGACATTTACATTGTTACAGCAGAAAAGAGCCAAAGACAGTTTAATGTTACCTAAGCATGCATCAAAAGTACTAAAGATAAAAAAAGAAATAATAATAAAAAAGTTACACATTTTACAAAAATACACACCCTGTAACAGTTCTGAGGATTTAGCAGCCAGATATATATATATCACCGTTTTTAACGGCATATATATATATATATATTGCACATAGTTGGTATTTAACAACAAGAGGTGTTATAGTCAGTGTTGTTGTGTGTGTGTGTCTTTATCAAGTAGTAGTAGTAGTAGTAGTAGTAGTAGTAGTAGTAGTAGTAGTAGTAGTAGAACCTTTATTTATCCAGGAAAATCAATTAAGAACAAATTCTTATTTACAATGATGACCTGACAGGAGGCAAAGGCTTCCTGAGGGGATGGGGTTTGGAAATAAAAAGACACACTCCGGGCACTACAGAACCCAGGAGACAACACAAACACATGCAAAGATGACAGGCATAGCAGTTGAACATATAAAAACTCTAAAACAATATTGCTGTGGTTCAATCAGTCATTAAAACCAGCATCAGGCAAAGCAGCTGCATGTGTACCAGGGTGTCTATAATAGTGACATTGAAGGTGCGGGGGGAGACAAAGGTTTTAATTTGTAATGTTTTTTGAACGGTATTCCAGCTATCTGCCGCTGCAAACTGAAAGGCGGAGCGGCCAAAGGATGTATGGGCTTTAGGGATCTTTAGCAGGATGCTTGTAGCTGACCGGGTGTTGTGCGTTGGGGGTGTGCGGAGTTGCAGTAATTGTGTGAGGTAGAAGGGAGTGAGGCCTAGGAGTGTTTTGTAAACAAACATCAGCCAGTGGATGTTGCGTCTGGTCTCAAGAGAGGGCCAGTTAGCCAGAGAGTACAGGTCACAGTGGTGTGTCCTGTAGGGGGCAAGTATTTCAAGTATTTCACTGCAGCTTGTTTTTATACACAGTCAGTTTTGTTTTCAGCCAAACACGGTGATGGCGAAAGGCAACTCTAATCTCTATAAGGGCTGTCAACACTGGAACACATTTACAATTGAGCAAATTAGTTTCCATTTATTCATGGTTTGGGTTAAAGACAACAAGAACGGAACCGAAGTGATTGTCATTTACCAAGATGCATTAATGCATATGTGTTTCTGTAGTGTAGTATCAAATCAAATAAAACTTTATTTGTATAGCCCAATATCACAAAATACGTTTGTCTCAGTGGGCTTTACAGATTAAAAACCAACAACATTGTATGCATTGTAGTTACAGCAAAATGAGTATATAGGTACTTTCACACCGCAGTACTTTGTACTAAAGTGGGGAAAGTACTGCGGTGTGAAAGCGCCTTATGAGTAGTCTATCTGTGTATTTGTGTATTGTACTGTATCATGGACAAGGGTTGAACATGAGTTTCATGCTCTGTATTGGAAATATGTTGAATTGCACCGTCCCTAACATTTAAAAATAACTTTGAATGTACAGCTCGACCTGTCAAACTTGTACATGTATCATTATTGCTTTTGACAACAAAAAAAGGAAGTCAACAGTCATTAGCGGTATTTTGTTGATACCTCCTGTTTTTCTTAATTCATACCTTACACACAAATTCTCAAAACAGACCTAAGCATTGTAAATTGTGATGGTAACTTTGATGCTGCTGATTAAACTTGGTGGCATTGTACCCATAATTGTAAACAAGAATATCACTTTCCATTCAGCTCAACAACAGATCGTCTGATCCAATCAGTAAATGGTTTATTAGCCAAATCCCTGAACAGGCCTTTACCGACAGTTCAATGTTATGTTTAACGGCCATTACCTTAGCAGGAGGTGGCTTTCTCTTCACAGCTGCTCCCTTTCCTTCATCTTCACTCCCAGAATCTGAGTCCACCACACTAGCTGAATCTGCTTTCTTAGGCGCTGGAGCTGCTTCTTCCTCTGCGTCATCTTCATCACTTCCTCGTCCGGCATCGTTGCCCTCACTGTCAGATGAGCTGGCCGGCTGCAAATGAAGATGATTGATTAAAAAATGTCATGACGATTTTCTTTTTCTTTGACGGTTTCTGTCTTAGACAGAGACATAAAAAATGGGGACAGAAATGCACCAAAGTCCCCTGGTAAGAATTGAACAACAAATGTTTCAGCACGCATCACACCTTAGACTGCTGGCCATCAGGACTCCCTAACGGCTGCGTTTTATTCCAGAGAAAAGACAAGGAATGTTTATTTGTAAAGCACTTTTAAACAACCAGACAATTGAAAGTGCTTTAAAAGTTAATATCTGCATGTTAGTTAGAAAATAATGGACAGAAAAATGTATTAATGTGCAAGAGCTGAGCAGGAATGAATATAAACACCTTCAGGTTTGACACTAATAAAGACTTCAAATTCTTCATTTACAGTTTCTTCACAAGTATGAGTTAAACGTAAATTGCTTCAGGATTTAGGATTTCTGAAATAATGGTATCTTACTGCTGGCGGTGCGCTGTAGGATGCATGTGGATTGTTCTGGATCTCCCATAAACCTTCATTGAACCCCTTCCTTTTGTTGGGCTTTCCATAGCGTTCGCTGTACTTTTCATAGGCAAAAAGGTCCTTTGCTGCAAGGAATGCTCTGTGAAGCAGTAAGATGGAAGTATTATTTAAGCTGTACAATTTTCGAAAAAGGACAGTTATTATTGAACAGGATGGAATTATATAGGCTTTACACTGACTGACTTGAAATGTAAGAACACTTGACTGTGCCACCTAGTGATGGATTATTAAACTGCAGGTGCCATATTGTCAAACAGATGGTGTCTGATGCCATATCAGACATATAAACACATCTCTCGAAAACATACTGCTAACTCAGACTGACAAAAGTCTACAGTGAGTAAACCTTCAGAAAAGAATAAGGCTTAAAGGTGGGGTAGGTAAGTTTGAGAAACCGGCTCGAGATACACTTTTTGTTATATTCCATGGAATGCTCTTAACTTCCCGATAGCAATGAATATCTGAAGTGCTTTGACTAAAAATCCATAGAAAAAATGTCATCTGTAGAAGCCGTGGCGCTGTAAAAAGTACGACCAATCATCTGAGCCGGCCCGGCTAAAATAACTGGATGGCCTACCTGCCTGTCAGCCTTCCATCTGGGCACAAACTTATCTCGTGCCCTCATTGGTCATGTGCGCGTTCGTGTGTGTTGGAGGAGGGGCTCTGTGAGGAAGTGGCAGATTTTTCCCGGCTGTGTATTTTCAAATTCTAGCGCACTCGAGCTGGTTTCTCCAAAATTACCTCCCCCACCTTTAAGAGAGGAGACTGACAAACAACTGTGTGAGATAAACGTAGATAATTGTGTTGTGGTGTCACAGCATAGCTGTCAAAGAGCATATAATGCTAACAAACAGATATGCAGCATGACAACAATTCCCTGCTTACAGTAGATTACAGAAAAGAATTTGCTGTCATTTAAAGAGGCCCTATTATGCTTATTTGGGTTTTCCCTTCACTGTAGTGTTTTATAAAGGTTTGTGTGCAATGTGCATGTTACTGGTCTGCAAAGGCTAAAATCACCAAGTTTAGCTAGAGGGACTTAGCATTGTAGTCCTTTGTTTACTTCTGCAACATTGTGACAATGGCTAGTGCTCTACTACATTGTACATAATAGACTAAGGGGCGGGACATCTCTAAGCGGTTGACAAAGCACAACAGAGCCGGACAGCTAACCAATCAGAGCAGACTGGGCTCTGGTTTCAGACAGAGGGTGAAAAGAGGTGCTGCAGCACAGGCAGTGTGAGAAATAAGAGCTTTTTGAACATTAAAACATGGAGACATGTCACAGTAGAGACATCAAATACAAATATGGAACCTGAAAATGAGCATTATAGGGCCCCTTCAGGTTAAAACACTAGGCCGGTTTCTTGTTTCTCCAACTAAAGATAATTACAAAACTGTACTCACGTCTCATGTGTCCCAAAGAAGAAAATTGGGATTTTATTAGGAGGTGGTTTCACTGCCCCATCAGCCACGTCTTCAATCTGCAAACAAGCAAGTAAATACCAAGTGGCAAATAAAAACATTATGGAACTCATTCAAACATGGTGGCAGCATGTATTCATTTAGGTTGTGTCAGAAAAACATAACATTGCAGAGTGAAGCTGATTTAACTTTGTATGGATGCATATGTGGTGGTTTTATATTGAGTAAAGTGTTTTCTTATCTAGAATTATGAATCGTCATTTCCAAAATAACGTTAGCTTCGCAGCAGTGCATTCCCATGCAGATTAACGTTAGGCCACCAGTATCTCATGCAAATGATGCTGCTAATGCACCGCATAGAGGCCTGAATCACAGCCTGTCAGCTCCACCACATATTCATTTGTGCATTTGTGGGATGGTTTACATGTTAGATAGTGGATACACAGAGAGCCTTTGCATGCAGAGCAGCTCATCTCCTCCGCCCCTCCGGCTGCTGCTAGCGTTGCTTACCCTGGCTGGCCAGTGGGGGTACCCCTTCATTTTAGCGAAAACCAGGTCTCCGGGCTGGAAGCTGTGCGGCATTGTCCCACTCCTCGGTGCAGCCGGGATTTAGAAAGTATTCGGCGGCGTAGCCTTCCTGTGTCTCTCTCGGTTTGCTGTTTTTTCCAGGTCGACACGAAACCTAGAAACGATGGGGTTAGCTAGCTAAGCTAACAGTATACTAACGTTACCGCGAGAACAAGCGGCTCAGGGAAGATGGCAGTAACGTACCAAGCACTTCCGGTGAGAGAATGTTCTATGCCTTCAAAATAAAGGACCTCTACTCGATGTAAAAACATTGTAATTAAATTGATCCAACAAATAAACAAATACAAATAAATAAATTAACCTCAATCTTCATTTATCATACATTTCCAGTAGACTGTAAACAATATTTAACTATAAATACAGGTAATGTTAATAATTGTTAACTCATAACGTGCAAAAGAGTAAAAGCAGTTTATTATAAATCAGAACTTTAAAGTTAAACTGGGGGATTGGATTCGTGTAATAATATTAATAATGATATTATTAATATTCTTACACCAATCCAATCCCCCAGTTTAACATTACCTGTATTTATAGTTCAATATTTTTTACAGTGTTTCTATAACTAATATGTATTGCACTTGTTATACCATGTCTTGTATCTTGTTCTGTAGATTACCTGTCTTTGTGTCTTCTCTTTATTGTTCATTATTTTGTTTTTCTGAACATGCAAACACAACTCGGTGCGCACTGTATATAGATTGATGACAATATAGCCCCTTATCTTATCTCTGTATATCACCAGAAACCATGTCACATGATGCAGGATCTCAATCTTCAAAAACAATTAAACAAGTATGTGCAACTATATTTGTTACCTACCTACACGTATCTACAAATAATAAACAGGCTTGCATACGTAT
Source organism: Pseudochaenichthys georgianus (assembly GCF_902827115.2). NCBI lineage: Eukaryota > Metazoa > Chordata > Actinopteri > Perciformes > Channichthyidae > Pseudochaenichthys > Pseudochaenichthys georgianus. The sequence goes on along the minus strand of NC_047506.1, from coordinate 3,776,220 downwards.
ACTTCTTTATTGTCATATTCACAATCATTAGAGAGCATTCGATGTCAATAATAGTCTTGGATCTCAGGCTCTCTCTCACAATACTCATACAATTAAGAAATCAAAATCAAAATACAACTTAAATAAAGTAATATGAATTAGTGCTAGATAGTTGTGCCCATATTATCAAAATGTATTTTAAAGTTTTTCGGATTGATACATTAAATGTGTACATTTTTGAATAACAAAAAGGTTACATAAAGTTTCTGACTTTTATTCTATAAAGTAAATTCTCCGTCGTTGTCAAACCGGAAGTTCATCTTCCAACGTTCTCAGAAACTTCACTAATCCGGATGAAGCAGGCTGATCGGCTCCACGCGATACGACAACCACGGCGGAAGTCCCGCCTTTCTCTCCTCGCTATTGGCTGACACTCGATCCGTTTCCTCTCCACCCAATGACAGATCCTAAAGTAGAGGGCTGCATTGACCTCCCCCCGGATTCACCTCTAATGCGAAGCCATGTTTCGGTCTTTGAGACGCGTACAGCAGTTTAACTGCAACCTCCTGGCTTTAAAAAGAGTCAGAGTCAACTCGAAACTGCTAATCTGCACGTCCAGAATGGCCGCCTCAGAGTACAGGATCGAGCGGGACTCTTTCGGTGAGTTAAAGGTCCCAGTTGACAAGTACTACGGAGCCCAGACTGTCAGATCCACTATGAACTTCAAAATTGGGGGACCCAGTGAGAGAATGCCGATCCAAGTGATCAAGGCCTTCGGTATCCTGAAGAGAGCAGCGGCTGAGGTGAACAAGGAGTTTGGCCTGGACCCTAAAATAGCAGATGCAATCATCCAGGCTGCAGATGAGGTGTCAGCTGGTAAACTGGATGATCATTTCCCTCTGGTGGTGTGGCAGACTGGATCTGGCACTCAGAGCAACATGAACGTAAATGAGGTGATCAGCAACAGGGCTATTGAGATCCTGGGAGGGAAACTAGGCTCCAAGGATCCCGTCCATCCTAATGACCACGTCAACAAGAGTCAGAGCTCCAATGACACTTTCCCCACCGCCATGCACATCGCTGCAGCCACAGAGGTCCACCACGTCCTGCTGCCTGGCCTGCAGGCGCTGCACGATGCTCTGGCTGCAAAGGCTGTAGAGTTCAAAGACATCATCAAGATCGGACGCACACACACTCAGGATGCTGTGCCGCTGTCCCTCGGGCAGGAGTTCAGTGGGTATGTCCAGCAGATGAAGTACAGCATCGAGAGAGTCAAGTCTGCCATGCCCCGAGTGTACGAGCTGGCAGCAGGAGGCACGGCAGTGGGGACTGGACTCAACACCCGCATCGGCTTCGCTGAGAAAATCGCCTCTACCGTTTCCTCTCTCACAGGCCTGCCTTTTATCACCGCGCCCAACAAGTTTGAAGCTCTGGCGGCCCACGATGCCATGGTGGAGCTGAGTGGAGCTCTGAACACCGTGGCTGTCAGCCTGATGAAGATCGCCAACGACATCCGATTCCTGGGGTCAGGACCTCGCTCCGGCCTGGGAGAGCTCATCTTACCAGAGAACGAACCAGGAAGCAGCATCATGCCGGGCAAAGTGAACCCCACCCAGTGCGAGGCCATCACCATGGTGGCAGCCCAGGTCATGGGGAACAACGTGGCGGTCACCATCGGAGGCAGCAACGGACACTTCGAGCTCAACGTCTTCAAGCCCATGATCATCAAGAACGTGCTGAACTCAGCCAGGCTTCTCGGAGATGCATCCGTGTCCTTCACCAACAACTGCGTGCTGGGCATCGAGCCCAACATCGAGAGGATCAACAAGCTCATGAACGAGTCCCTCATGTTGGTCACCGCTCTCAACGAACACATCGGGTACGACAAAGCGGCCACCATCGCCAAGACGGCGCACAAGAAGGGCTCCACGCTGAAGGCCGTGGCCGTGGAGCTGGGCTATCTGACCGAGGAGCAGTTTGACCAGTGGGTGAAGCCGAGTGAGATGCTGGGGCCAAAGTGAACTGTGACAAGAAACACAAGACAAATGAAAGTGTCGGAAAAGACTATCTACAAATAAATCAAAGAGACAACATCTCTGAATCCAGAACATCTCGCCTTTAAAAAAAATATGAGAATGCTTTGCAGCTTCTTTCTTAATGGTTGATTTCACGGTCATACACTTGTAACAGTAAAGCCACCGATTTGATTGACGCATATTCAAAGATGCTCCTTCACAAAAAAAAACACCCGTGTGTGAGAGAACATACCGTTTTGATTGAAATGAGTTTTGTGTACCAACATTCTTGGTTTCGGTATTTGAAGTCTTAAATGAATTTGACTTAGTTGGTATCTTCATGGTTGTTCACACTTTGCCATCCAAAAGGATTCAACAGGGACCGCTGTGTGTTCTGGTTTACAGCACGTGTGCCATTTTTTTGTTCCAATTTAATGATGTATTCATTAAAAAGCAACTATATTCTGCTTTCTGGCTTTCATCCTCTTGATTTACAGTTTACACACGCATGCTACATGTATATAATACGCTACGGGTTAAATCAACAGAATATATGCACTCAAAGACAGGGAAACACAATAGATATCAGTTTACTCAAATCCTTTATTGTATACACACGGAAGTAAAACATGAGAATTACTTGAGGCCAATTGAAGGACTTTTAATTGTAAATATATAAAATAAGCAAATAAATGTGATGACTTAAGTTCAATCAGTGAAAGATAAACAAAGAGACCGCTTGCTCCTCTTCTATTTGGTCCAGCTGACCTTGGGAATATCATAATGCTCCGTCAGGCAGTCCAGGTGCCGATTGAAGTCCTGCAAAAGAACAATAGAATATTTATTTGTGTTAACATTATTAAACTGGTCCACTGAATGGTGCTATGACATGTTTGCCATGACTTACCTCCACTCTCAGTTTGTGAGTCTTTGATGCCTTGTTCAAAATCCTCTCCATTTGCTTTAGGGAAGATAGGAAAAAGTTAACGTTAGTCACTCTGTCTGTATACACCTCTACAACACATGAAAAGTTAAGAACTGGTTAACGGCTATGTTTCTCTTTGACAACATCACCTGTTTGCTAAAACTCCCCTAATACTGTAATAGAGCCATGTTTTCCTGCTGTAGCTGAAAATACATTCACCACTTCAAGCAATGAACTTTGACCTCTGGGTAGAGAGGGGCTGATAAACACTGTCAGTTAGGTTTAAAGACGAATCAACAGACCATGAAAGATCATTAACCTTATCTGAGCTAACAAAATCTTTTTCTTTTTTTTTAAGATTTCAGCTTGGATCAATCTGCTATGTTAAAATTAGGGCTGTCAAACTATTACAAATTTTAATCAGATTAATCACAGCTTAAAAATTAATTAATCATGATTAATCACCATTCGAACTATGTCCAAAATATGCGATTTATTTATGTATATTGTTGTGGGAATGGAAAGATAAATGAAAGAAGGCGGATATATCCATTTAACATACAGTATCTATGTTTATTATAACATTTTTCTGCATGTCAAAATGAAAGACAACCCACACACCTATCAATCATCAAACCGTGGGGTCTTAATTCATTACGTGTTGATTTCTATCAACGGGGGAGTACTTCAGGAAAGTCGATGGGGGGGCGGCTAGTGGAGTACTTCGTGACCACAGAGTGTGAACGTTGTGATCAGCTGTTTTAGCGCAGTTCTCCAGTGAGGGGGGGAGTCTCCCTCCGCAGCCGGTTGGCGTAGTTTTGGCACAGTTCCGTTGTACAGACCGACGTTAACAGCAGCCCTGTCTGTGCACACGGAGACCGACTCTGTCGTCCGGTGATCTAACCGCCTTCTGGAAAAGCTTCACAAGTACGTCGGTACGCAAATGCGCTTAGTGACACAAGTGACGGTACGCATTTCAGATTACGCACATAACCTGCGTACCAATTATGTGCACCCCTGTACCAGAGCCATATTATTACTACTATATGGCTCTGCCCTGTACTCCAGCAAGAGTATTCTCCGTCGGGACTTCCTGCAACAACACCACGCCGTTATCAAAGATGTTCTATTGAGAAGACGATCACTACGTGACAAAAGTTTTCAAAACCGTGGCTGCTGAAATCAATCTTACTAACTGCTGTCTGTGCAATTTACTCCGCGCGAGTTGGCAGACTTTATTTTGCTTACTTTAACATCATTTTTCATGGTGGGGCTAAGCCATTTCTTGGTATGGGTGTAGCCTACCCCAGCCATACCCTGGCGCTGCCACTGGTGGCACGTATGGGGCGGGCCATTCTGCACATGCGTTAAATGCGTTAACTAGTTTGACAGCACTAGTTAAAATGTTAAATTTAAATACAGTTGGCAATCTATCTCAATGGTATTTCCAATAATAGCACATAAGTTAATAATTGACCACTCTCCTATGGATATTTTGGCATTACGGTTCCACTATAGCATTACTGGTTGTGATGCTAAGTGTGCAAAATTGTCATCCTGTAGTAGAGAATGACAAATTAAAAGTGTATTATTGTAAAAATACTATTTAAAAAGGGTTGTTCTGTGCGCATCCATCACAGTCTCACGGCATTTCGTGTTATAGCCACAAAATGTATCTATTGATTTGTGTTCACCAACACGATTTCGCCATTTTTTCTGTGTCACACAGAACCATTTTAAAAGAAATGTAAATAATAACAAATTAGAAGGAAAAACAGATTTAAAAAAAAAAATACAGATTTCAGTATTCTGACACAAAACGATTTTAGAAGCAATGTATTTCTATTGGTAGTATGTTTCGTGCCTGCACCAAATAATAACAAATTAGAAGGAAAATAAGATTAAAAAAAAAAAATACAGATTTCAGTATTCTGAGGCTCTGAGCCCGATTTCTTTTCCTCGCGGACGGCAAAAAAACTCAGACATTATACAATTTAAAATAAAAGGGTTAGGCTTAGGGTAAGATATTGAGTAGGAAAATGTTTTTATGAACCACACAGCTTCCGGTCTTCCAAGACCCGACAAAAAGACGAGGAGCAGGCACGAAACATTGCTTTTTAAATTGTTGTGACACGGAAAAAAAAAGCAAAAATCGTGTTGTTGAACACGAATCAATGGATTAAATTAATTTCGTGACTATAACACGAAATGCCGTGAGACTGGGTTGAGAGACTGATGATTGGTAACAAACGACATAAGGTACAGTCTTCCAGTAGAGCTTTTTGTCTACTTTAGTTTACTTCTGCTAAATTATAATGATTAGCCAGGTCTCTGCCTCAAATCCTGACCCATTCGCTGCAGGTCTTTAATGCTGGAGAACAATAACTTACCCTCTTCTCCGCCATTTTGTCAAAGGACATTTGAGCCGGTGTTCTTTTGTCGACATATGTCTTCTTCTCCTCCTCCTCGTTTTGTTGGGCGGCCTGCTCTAAGAGACGCTTGGTCTCTTTGGCCTTCTTCTTCTTCCTGTAAAAATATAGTAAAGCATGTTGATCAGAGGATTTCCAGACCAACCACTTTATTCAATAAGCAATGAAAAACATATTGTACAGACACATGATAAAATGTAGGCAACTTACATTAGGGTGGTCCTTAAAATTGAAAGTGGGAAAGTCTAAGCTCCAACCCTTTAGACTTTCAATTTTAAGGACCACCCTACGTGAGGCTAAACTTCAAGGTTGATGAGGGAGGGGTACATGTTGTTGGAATTTGAATACAATTCACCAGGAGAGTTTTCTTGACTATCATAACGAATTCTGGTGGTTGGAGCTTAAAATAAATAAATTCGAAAATGTGCATGGCACTAAGGACCACCCTAACTTACATAGATACTTTATTCATCCCAAATAGGGAAATTATTTGTGTTACAGCAGCAGTTAGTTCAGGCATTAAAATATGTAAAAGATGGAATAAAGTACAAACATAATAAAATAAAAAAACAGCAATTGTAAACATTATCTACAGTAGAAAATGACATATCCCAAATAATGCACAATATAAAATATTCTGGATAAATGAAAATCGAATCTTTCTATAAAAGACCAAATACTGCAGTAACAGAAATATAAACTTATAATACATGAGCAGAAAAGGATAGTATAACAATTACAGATGTACATGGCTTTCAATATGACCTTATATGTCAGTGTGGGAGTATTTCAAAAAGCCTTGTGAATGTGTCAGAGAGGGATTGAAATATACATACAAATGAAATGACTCTGGGAACTGTTGAAGCTGTTTTAACGTTGCGTTACCTACATTTAAATCACTGATGTAATGTTTTTAGCCAGAGATGTACCACTCCATAATGTCACCGTAAACTGTAAAGAGGTCCCAGTTGAGTGTCCCCATGTATTACTGTATCGTTTACACATCCTAAACGAACATGTTTACGTGACAACTGTGTTGTTCTGTTAGCATACATGCTAACCTTAGCCTCGCCTGAATATCAGACGGTTTTCGCAGTTCTAACGATTTATGTAAGGGGTTTTATCAAATTAAAAAGGCTCGTCTCTTACAGAAACATGTCACAAATGGAACAACACGTACCTTTTTCCAGCTGAAATGGACCCAAGACCTTTTAAATTCAGGGCACTCTTCTGAGATGCAGCGTACTCAGACATTTTCGAGAAGTTCCCACGTCTTCTTCTACGATGTTATTGTAGTAATCGAGGCACTGCCTCATTACTACCACTCGGCGGAGTGAGGCGGTATTATACACACGCTGGTCTCATGTCATCCCCCAAAGCAGGACACCTGTGATGATACACTTGTTGAAACTTGTCAGAAGAATTGAAAGTACATTAGTTATATGTGTTGTCACCAAACAACATTGGCTAAAATATGCACACCGCCTTTGTGTCCCCTTGTGGGTCAAGTTTAAGAAGGCGAGCCTCCAGAAGCTCCAGGTTGCTTACAATGATTGTTTGCATATACTGCTTAGAAAACCAAGGTGGTGCAGTGCAACTGCAAGTGAAATGTTTTGTAATGCACGAGTCAACACGTTCCTTGCTCTGTTGAGAAATCTGATGTACAAATGTATCTGTCGATTGAATGTTTCTCATCATTCTGTCATTATGCTGCTGTCAAATCCTTGTCACAGTAACAGTTTCCATAGTAGTTATATTAGGTTAATTATAAATCAATTATAGAAATATACAATATATACTAATGTAAATTATTCTTTTAGGTTATTTTAGTCATCTATTTTAATCGTATTGCTCAATTGTATTGCCTAGTTTATCGAATAATTTGTAAGTGATTTTATAATGGATATTTTAGATGTTTTTATATTAATCAATGTAATACTAGAGTTGTTGTATGTGGTTAATATTGTTAATACTTTAATACTTTAGGCCTGTACATATACTTGTTACAAATGTTGGATTATGAGTCATTGGATAGCTCAGTGGTTACATCTGGTGTCCCAAATATGGTATCTGCGCTTCATATGTGGATTTATTCTCCAAACAAAATTGTACAAAATTGCTCCAAATACCCATTCAGTCATGTACAAAATAAATCTAAAAAGCAAAAAAAAACACATTGCAGTTGCTTTTCTGTTCACTGGTTTAATAAAGAATAAGGCTTGAAGCTACACTGACTGCAAATATTAATTTAATTCATTTGTAGTATGTTTTGCATGTTTGCATGTGACTGTCTCCACTAGTCGGCGGTGCTGGTGATTCTCTCTCTAAACATATTGCTGCAAATATAAATGTGTTTTGTTTATTTAAAAATATTACAAAATATCTTCTGCACATTTATTCTCTTACTTCTCTTTTTGCATTTACTTTTGTATAATTATTAAGTGTTTGTTGTTGTGAATTCATTTTGGTACTCACACACATAGATAAATGTGGAAATATATACATATACATATACATAAATGCAAATATATATATATATATCCCTTCAAACCTCCTTCAGACTATCGCTCCTGATATTCTACCGTTTCTCACCCATTTCATCAACACTTCTCTAACTTCTGGTCACTTTCCAAACAGTCTCAAGGAGGCGAGAGTAAACCCTCTCCTAAAGAAACCCACTCTCAACCCGTCTGATGTTATAAACTACAGGCCTGTCTCTCTCCTCCCGTTCCTGTCTAAAACACTTGAACGCACTGTCTTTAAACAACTCTCCTGTTATCTCCATCAGAACAACCTTCTGGATCCGCACCAGTCTGGTTTCAAGGCAGGTCACTCCACAGAAACTGCTCTCATTGCTGTCACTGAGGAACTGCACACTGCTAAAGCAGCCTCCCTCTCTTCTGTCATCATCCTGTTGGACCTGTCTGCTGCATTCGACACGGTGAACCATCAGATCCTCCTTCACACTCTTCAAGAACTTGGAGTTTCAGGCTCGGCACTTTCTCTCCTCACCTCATACCTCAAAGACCGCACCTACAGGGTAACTTGGAGAGGGTCCGAGTCCGACCCTTGTCAATTAACTACAGGGGTCTCTCAGGGCTCTGTTCTTGGTCCCCTCCTCTTCTCCCTGTACACAAACTCGCTCGGATCTGTCATTAGCCCGCATGGTTTTTCATACCACTGCTACGCTGACGACACCCAATTAATTCTGTCCTTTCCCCGCTCAGAGACCCAGGTCGTCGCACGCACCTCTGCTTGTCTAGCTGACATCTCTCAGTGGATGTCTGCTCATCACCTCAAGCTCAACCTTGACAAGACTGAACTGCTTTTCCTTCCGGGAAAAGATTGTCCCACTCTTGACCTAACAATCAACATCGGCACCTCTGTTGTTTCCCCGACTCAGACTGCAAGGAATCTGGGTGTGACCCTAGATAACAACCTGTCCTTCACTGCAAACATCGCTGCTACAACCCGTTGCTGCAGATACACGCTTTACAACATCAGGAGGATACGTCCCCAGCTGACCCAGAAAGCGACGCAGGTTCTGGTCCAGGCTCTCGTCATCTCACGCCTAGACTACTGCAACTCCCTCCTGGCTGGTCTACCTGCATGTGCCATCCGACCTCTGCAGCTCATCCAGAATGCAGCGGCTCGTCTGGTCTTAAAGCTTCCTAAATTCTCCCACACCACGCCGCTCCTCCGCTCCCTCCACTGGCTTCCGGTAACTGCTAGAATCCACTTCAAGACACTGGTACTTGCGTACCATGCTGCGAATGGATCTGGCCCTTCCTACATCCAGGACATGGTTAAACCGTACACCCCAGCACGTGCACTCCGCTCTGCATCAGCCAAACGTCTCGCTGCACCCTCGCTGCGAAGGGGACCCAAGTTCCCATCAGCAAAAACACGTGGGTTTGCTATCCTGGCTCCAAAATGGTGGAATGAGCTCCTCATTGACATCAGGACAGCAGAGCTTACACACCTTCCGGCGCAGACTGAAAACTCATCTCTTTCGACTCCACTTCGAGCGATAGAACTATTAACAAAGCACTTGTATACTAATAAAGGGCTGGCTTATCTAAAGCCAGTTGAGTAGCACTTGAAATGTTTTGGCTCTATGAAGCCTGATGTACTTATATGATTCTGTTGTCTTCATGTTTGTATTTTGTTGGTCGAACGCACTTATTGTAAATCGCTTTGGATAAAAGTGTCAGCTAAATGCAATGTAATGTAATGTAATATGGGAATAGAATAAATACAAAAATAAATACAAATAAATACAAAAAACAAAACACACATTATATATATATATATTAATGTATTTCTACATTTACGTTCACATACATACATATATTTATGTATGTATGTGTTTCTGTGGCTGATGTTAAAAAAAAACACAGAATGCTCACATCAAGGTTTCAGAAAAATTATGTGAAAAATAATAACAGACAGATGCTAAATCCTATTGGAAATGACAATAAAACATAAATCAAACTATAATACAGAGATACTAAGAACAGAGACCGCTGATACATTGAACAATTGAAACGATCGATCAAATAAATTGTTTTGTGTGGAATTAAATCAGTGTTAAAAGAGAAAAATTGTACAACCTGATATGTATATTTGAGATAAATAAACCCATGTGTTCTTCACGTTAAAATATGACACTTAATTTGGCGTCAGATGCATTCAAAAATTGTTATATCTCAAATTTTCCATTAAATAATCATCTTTATTTACATTATTCACCTACGTTCATAGACTGTATATAGGGTAAACATTTATAAAATAAAATAAAACAATTCACTGACATTTCCATTTATTTCTTTAAGATTGAAAAACAGTTGAAATGAAGGATGAAATAAAATATGTTTGTGTGAAATTAAAACAGTGAATATATAAGAAACGCTTTAAAAAATAAACCCATTTGTTCCTTTAGGCAGTATACTTGCACATATTACATCTAGTTTGGCCTCAGATACATTTCCAAACGGTGATATTCCTGATTTTCCATTAAATAAACCATGTTGATTGTGATTTTTCCTCCATTCACATCATTCACCTACGCCGCATCGTCGCTCTTCCCTGGGCGTGTATTAAGCAAACGCGTGGTCTTCTCCTATTGGCCACGGCATTAATCCGTCAAGATTCCCCTTCCTCTGATTGGCCGAAAGCAGCAGCGCTTCCTCATTGAGGTTCGGAGCCGGCGGCCAATCAGATTCAGACATCTGTTCTGAGCCGAGAGGAGAGCCTCAGCCTTTTTCACATTACTGAGAGACTGCGCCGAATAACAACGCCTGCTGCTCGGTTATTTAGACTTATTTGTGATTAAATTAGTGTTTCTTATTCCTCAGGGTGCTTTAACTCTGCACAATGACCGCCCTGTCGCTGCTTTTGATGGCGGTGTCGGCCGTATCTGCACTGGCCGACTCCAATATATATATGCGAGAGCAATTTGAAGATGGGGGTAAGATCATTTTTATTCATTATATTAGTCCAAACTACATCATTTATTCTTATGAGTTTCATTCAATATAGCAATACTGTATCAGTGCATGAGTGGTGGTGGCTATATTCATATTTGATGGTTAGATTTTTTTTTGCATGACAGGTCATAAATCAGCATTTCTGTTTAATGTTCTGCTTCAGTTTGATATGCATTAGGTGTCCATGGGCTTCATTCATCTTTTGACCCCCTATCTCCTCCCTTCCTGTCCGTCCTCTCTCTCTCCATTTTACCCCCCAGCTATTATCAGTCTGACTCCCCATCCCCCCCCTCCCCCCTACACGTCCATCCCTGGTCCTCCTCAGTCACCCTTCTTTACCCAAAGCTGTCTTTTATCACCCTTTTCCTTATAGAAAACACAGGCAGTGATTTGTCCCTGCACCACATCCACCTCTGCACCTGCTCCCATGCATCGCCAGAGGTGGATGTGGAGCCTGTGAGTGTTTCCTTGCAGCTGAACCTCATTTTATTTTATATTTTCCTCCTGCAGATGCCTGGAATAGTCGCTGGGTCGAATCCAAACACAAGTCCGACTACGGCCAGCTGGTCCTGACTGCAGGGAAGTTCTACGGAGATGCAGAGCAAGACAAAGGTAGGTGTGGGGGGGGGGGGAGGGAGAGGTTAGGTTTAATCCACCCTCTGTGTATTTGTGCAAGGTGGTTAACTCCCACATTGTTTTGAAAGAAGGGTGGGGGGGGCTTTGTCTGAGCCTGAACTATTTACATATAAGTAAATAAAGGTGTTGATGAGGGCCATTACTTTAAATGTTTTACTTGCTTATTTTATGAGCCAAAGTACTGAGATTATATATTCTTTAATAGAAGTCATATGGTTTTATCCAAACAAGTTTTTTAAATTAAGTCCGAGTGTATGCGATTTTATCTCCCGGGACAGAGATTGGAGATATATAATTACTACAGGCATTTGGGGTCAAACTTGTTAATTTGCATTACTTGTTTATTTTACGAGGTGTAGAAGTACTCAGATCTTGTACTTGAGTAAAAGTAGAAGTATCAGAGTGTAGGAATACTCTGCTACAGTAAAAGTCCTGCAATCAAAATGTTACTCAAGTTAAAGTAGAAAAGTGTTATCATCAGAATATAGTTAAAGTACCAAAACTAAAAGTAGTCATTCTGCAGATTGGTCCATTTCAGAATAATATATATGATATGTTTTATAATGATTGATCTTTAAAGTGTTCTCAAAGCTGCTAAAGGTGCAGCTAGTCTGAATGGCTTTGTAGACTGCAGGGTAGCTTGTGGATTTACTCCAGGTGGAACTAAAGTCTGATTTAACACTTGATTATATTTCACATATTTAATCCACATCTGTAAAGTAATTTAAGGTATTAAATAAATGTAGTGGAGTATAAGTACAAAGTAGCCTAACATGGAAATACTCAAGTAAAATACAAGTACCTCAAAATTGTACTAAAGAACAGTACTTGAGTAAATATACTTAGTTACTTCCCACCTCTGGGTATTTTTCAAGGTTCCCATAAATTAATCATGAGTGTAAACGTTGACATCCCTAATTATTAGTATTGTTATTATTATTACTAATATTCTTATGCTTTCTATTCTTATAATTTCATTATATGTATTATTAAATGTATTGGTTTTCGATTATTATTAATTTAATAACGTATATCATTATAATGATTTTTACTATTATAACAAAAAAAGACATCCACAATTTTCTCATCTTCTTTCATATTTTGTATAAACTATATGGATTCAGCTGGGGAAAAAAGTGCAGACATGTTTGTGAAATTAGCTCAAGTACACACGTTTTAAAACAATCTGAGTTAACGGTGTTTTATTTAAATTAAAATAACCCTTGTGTTTTCTCCGCAGGTCTGCAGACGAGTCAGGACGCTCGCTTCTACGCCTCCTCGTCCCGTTTTGATGACTTCAGCAATAAAGACGAGCCCCTGGTGATCCAGTTCAGCGTGAAGCACGAGCAGAGCATCGACTGTGGGGGGGGCTACATCAAGCTGTTCCCCTCCAGCCTCAACCAGGAGGAGATGCATGGAGACTCCGTCTACAACCTCATGTTCGGTCAGTGAGGACAAACGCATCTGCTTAATTACTACACTGATAACAGTACAAGTAATCTGTGGATTCTCCCATTTATTTATTTTAAACCTATTATGGCATTTCCCCCCTATTTTTCCGTTTATTTTTGATGTATTTTCCATATTTGTAAAGCAGTTTCTTTCAATATGTCTGATTCTTTATTATAATTTAAATCCAAACCACATTATAATTATATAAACATACAAATAATACATTTGTAAATAGTTAAACAATTTCTTCAGTACCAGAGGCATGATGAAGTGCATTACAAGAAGGATTTGTAAAAACTCAAACGTATTTATTTACTTACTATTACTATTTGTTTGTTTTCTTGTTCAGGTCCGGACATTTGCGGCCCCGGCACAAAGAAGGTTCACGTCATCTTCAACTACCAAGGCAAAAACCATCTGATCAACAAGGACATCAGGTGCAAGGTGAGGAATCCATTATTGTTTTTATATTCACTTGTTTGGACCCGAAGTGTTTTCTAATCAGAATCAGGTTTACAGATATAGGGCATTTGCTTTGATGTAAACAATGCATATATTAGACGGTAAGGCACGGGGGGGGGGGACACAGGGATCTTAGCCTTTGCAGACCATTTACGTGTACAGAAACCTATAATACACACTACAGGAAAGGGAACACCACAGAAACCAGAATCGAGCCTCTTTAAGATTTCCTTTATTCCCTGCAGGATGATGAGTACTCCCACCTGTACACGCTGATCCTGAACCCCGACAACACGTACGAGGTGAAGATCGACAACAAGAAGGTGGAGTCTGGCAGTCTGGAGGAGGACTGGGACGTCCTGCCGCCCAAAAAAGTGAAAGACCCCGAAGCCAAGAAGCCGGAGGATTGGGATGACCAGGAGAAGGTCCCCGACCCGGAAGATCAGAAACCAGAGGTCGGTACACTTCAAACTCTGTCTTTTTTCTCTCTATCATTCAGGGGGGGCATTTTTTTAACGGTACACGTTTATATTTGGCTTGATAGACTATATTCACCTAATTTTAATGTAGGGAACGACAATATATATCGGGGTCCTGAAGTAATGGGCCATTGTTTAGGAAATGTTGTTTAAATTATTGTCTTCTTTCATTGACTTTGTCAGGATTGGGACAAGGCAGAGAACATTCCCGACCCCGACGCTAAGAAGCCCGAAGACTGGGATGAAGAGATGGACGGAGAGTGGGAGCCGCCCATGGTCGCTAACCCTGAATACAAGGTAACAGAAAAAGACTTAAAAGCCACTAACCGCTAAACTAAAGGTGGCTAATGTTGGGCTATAAAGGAACTACAGCACGGTCACATGACTTCACATCACCGCTAAGCTAAAGGCGGCTAATGTTGGGCTATAAAGGAACTACAGCACGGTCACATGACTTCACGTCACCACCGCTAAGCTAAAGGCGGCTAATGTTGGGCTATAAAGGAACTACAGCACGGTCACATGACTTCACGTCACTACCGCTAAGCTAAAGGTGGCTAATGTTGGGCGTGATGACGTTTAGTCGTCAACATATTTTCTGTTGTAGAACAAAACGTTTACATTCCCCTCTCCGTCTGGTGTTCACAGGGAGAGTGGAACCCCAAAGAGATCACTAACCCGGCCTACAAGGGCAAGTGGGTCCACCCTGAGGTCGACAACCCGGAGTACACTGCTGATTCTGAGATCTATAAGTACGACAGCATCGGCGTGATCGGACTCGACTTGTGGCAGGTGAGAAGAAACTGCAGCTGATCGTCTTATTATTGAGAAATTTCATTTATAATTATTTTTATTATTATGAAGTTCCTAACAGTACATGTTGATTTCTTGTTGACGCAGGTGAAGTCCGGCACCATCTTTGATAACTTCCTGATCACCAACGACCCAAAGCTGGCAGAGGAAGTGGGAAACGACATGTGGGGTAAAACTAAGGTCAGTGCAGAGTTCGAGTAGTTTGTCATTTTTCTAGTGAAACAAAAGAAAAAGAAGGGATTAAACTAAATAAATGTACTTTATTATAGAGTGGTTATATTTTAATGACCATTCAAACACAGAATCATCAATTATACGTTATTTATTTATTCATATCGTTGTCATCATGTGAATCCTCTGCAGGACGCGGAGAAGAAGATGAAGGAAAGCCAAGAGGAGGAGGAGAGGAAGAAGCGCGAGGAAGACGACAATCAGAGGAAGGACGAGGTGAAGGAGGAAGACGAGGAGGAAGAGGAGAAGGATGAGGAGGAGGAAGGAGACGAAGAAGAAGATGATGAGGAGGGAGATGAAGAGGAGCGGGAGGAGGAAGAAGAGGACGATGAAGACACAGACTCTAAACTCAAGGATGAGTTATAAACTCCGACGCAGGAAGTGACTCTGTCAATGAGCCGTAGAGTGGTGCAGGAATGAGTCAGCAAAACCTGGAAATGAGTCAGCATTTTAGCACTTCCTGTCCCCTCGCCTGGAAGTTGATGGTTTTTTGATTTTTGGTTGTTAGCCTGAAATAAGGTCTGTGGTCAACACAAGCTGAAGAGATTTTTACGTTTTGTTCTACGACATAAAATACGTCAGTTAATACCTCACTGGTGGATTTAAAAACGACTAAACGTCATCACGCCCAGCATTAGCCACCTTTAGCTTAGCGGTGGCGGTGTGACGTCATGTGACCGTGCTGTAGTTCCTTTATAGCTAACATTAGCTTTTTACTTCAGAAATCATAAGTGGTGTTAAAATGTGGAGATTATTCTTCTGAACAAAACTTGTAAGTATCGTTAACGTTTGTTTGACACAGAGTTTATTTTTGCAATAATCCAAAATCACATGGAGTAATTCCATTGGCTTTTTAGTTGAGGGAATCAGGGAGGTGCTGCCTTCATGGTCCCGGACAGAAATACGACATCCCTGCACCACTCTATAGGAAGGAGATGATCGACCCTCATGACTGACACCCTGGGGTGGGTGGGGTTTTTTCATTTGTTTGTTTACAAAATAAGGAAGAAGATGAAAAAAAGGGCAATTGTTGTTCTGGTTCCATGTGTTACTACTACTATAATTATTATAAAACGAGGAATAGTGATAGAAATAATTTTAAAAAATCATAAAGAACGGGAATTCAATCGGTTTACACCCAAACAAAAATATTTAAATTGTCATTCATGGAAAAACACTAAGGTTTTTATGAAGTATAATGAAAGACTGTATTTGGTATGTGGATAATACCATGGTTTTGTTTACCTCATTTGTCTGTTTTAATAATATGCGTTTTTATTTTGTTGCTTTTTTTGCTGCCTGTCATGTAACTACCCCTTTAAAACCTGTCAATCTCAAAGGACATTAATAGATGTCAATATGCGGGTTATTTTACCTGCTTTTATTTACAATTCTGGAACAAAACAAGGAATATGATGCAAGATATTTGATGTTGAATGAAAAGTCAATCGGATGGTTAATCGGGGTAAAGTGAAATCCTTTGCATAGTTTTGTACTGTATAGCTTTTGGACTTCAATGCACATACTGTAGTCTTGTGTGTTTAATTAAACGGTGCTGAATCTCAGACGTACATTGAGAGCACTCCAGTAGCAGGTTAGCTTTCATTCACTTTGTTTTTTCTCATAATACGTGTACACAGAGTTTATTATTGATATCTCTGCACTGCTGTTCCCCGACACATGACCCCCGTCTGAGAGGATCCTTTTGTAAACACACATTTTGTACTAATGCTAGTAAAAGTGGAAGTGGGAAGATTTACATGTTGCTGTGTAAAAAAGCAAAAACAAAGACAGGTGTTCTGCTCAATAAAACCAACCAGTGGAAAATATCAGAAGGCTTTGTGTATTTTCTTTTATAATTTAAAATAGCTTTTTATTTTATCTATTTTTCGTAGTTGAAATGAACAAAGTATATTCCCTTGTTACATTTGTTTGTGTGTATACATAAAACCTGTTCTCCATTAACTTTTAGGTAGTTATTACTATTAATAATAATAATTGTAATACATATTGTAATAGTGTAAGTATTATTGTTATGATTATAATTACCATTCTTAATATTGTTTAATTATTTTCCATCCATATTGTAACCCATAAGGACCCACCGGGTGTCACATGAACTTTAAATGACCTGGAAAGTTCCTGATACAGCTTTAGACTTTATTTTATCTCATGAATGCTAAAAATCAGCCCGGGAAACTCGACCGGCCGACCGGCCCAACTCGGTACCGCTAGTCAATTGTCAACGAGGGGGGTGCTAGTGAATTGTTCGACCGGCCCACTTCGGTACTGGTATTCCCAATGGCCAGTCCGCCCCTGGCGACACACACTGAACAGTCTGGTGGGTCATGGTCCAGGACATGTGATTTAGTGTTCCCATGACAACATGTCCATGTGCCAGGCTAGCATGTGACATAACAAGCTACATATGAAAAGCTTTTTTTTTGTTGTTGCTAAAGGTAAAATTCAAGCCTTTTATGAATGAAAAATACTTACATAACATGTCCTTTATTACATTTAACCTGTTGTGGAAACATTTCTTGATCAAATTGATATGAAACAAATGAGACAAACATCGCTGTGACACTGGTGTCACATCGGGACTTTAACCCTAAACTTTCACAGTAACCCCAAAGTGACATATATGCACAATTAGAAATATGATTATGATCTGCTCAGTTAATTTAGCTGATTCAATTATATTGAGTTGATATGTTCTTATTCTTCAATTCAAAGAAAGAGAAAACTAATTCAAACCAAAAAATCGTCCTCGTTAATGAAGTTATACATAAGAGTTATTTTACCATTAAAGCCCAATGTGTCAGATATTTGACACTAGGGGGGGGGTTCTTGTCAGAAATGTGTTCTTGGTGGTCTATTTAGTCTAAATTATGTTCCCCTTAATTTCCCCAAAAGTAGAAATGGGTCCGGGTTCTTATTTTATTAATATTCATACTATATATCATTGTTAGGCTGTGGCTCAGTGGTATAGTGCGCTGAACTTCGAATCAGGGGGTCCCAAGTTCCAGTCCCACTGCAGTCAGCATGTCGTTGTGTCCCTGGGCAAGACACTTCACCCTAAATTGTTCCTGTGGGCATTGTCCACAGTACTGAATGTATGTAAGTCGCTTTGGATAAAAGCGCCTAACAAGTGACATGACATGTAATGTTAATAATATTCAACATAATGAACAGCTGTTTTTCATCTCTATTTGTTTTATAAACTTGGGATAAAGAGAGTTTTTGGTTCATCTTGAGCAGAATGATCTCAAATCTAAAGAGGCATCTTCAGGTTTTTCAGTTAAACTCTGCTCTCTTTAACATTTCAACCCAGGACCTCCTGTTTACTAGACAGGCACTTTGACCCACTAAGCCACAGCACCTGTTTAATATAATGTTTTGAAATTTATTTATTTCAGGATTCAACCTGTATATTACATTTGTTGTGTATTGGTGTTGGTTGGATTATTTTGTATTCTTACGTCATTTGCTGTCCTCAATACAGGTTGGACCCTGATTAACATTTGAAGAGGAACAGACATTATCTCCCTCTTTAAGCTAAAACTGAGTTTTAAAACAGTATCTTACAAATAGACACTGGGTTTTGAAACAATAATCACCTATTAACTAGACACTAGCTTTTTGACAGTCTGTGGAAACATAAATGATGGTTTAAAGACATTTGTGTCCATAAGGGTCTGAGTGTTTATATATTGGATACACAGTTTGTTATGGACTTCATGTAGGAGCTGAGGAGGACTTTTCAAAAAATAAAATAAGGACTAACAACATCATCAAGATGTCTGCAACATGCATGAACACAGCCAACGTTATCCAAACCTATACATAATCCAAAGTGTCTCTGTTGAGGCCAAAGTCTTAAATGATGCTTTTATATTGTGTCTTAACGATGCAAGAGATAATATTTCATCTTATTTGCCATTTTCTTAATGTCTTTCGTTTTTTGTAAAGCACTTTGAATTGCCTTGTGTTGAAAGGTGCTATATAAATAAACTTGCCTTGCCTAATATTTCTAAGAGCTCTGCTGCCATCTTGTGGTCTGCAGGTAACAGATCACTTTAAAGAACATGGTCTCTTTAAAGCATATTATAAATACATATTATAAGGTCATCGGCTGCTCACTAACTTCTCTGGAGGAACTCTTCAGCCAACGTTGCCTCAACAGAGCAGGCAAAAATAATTGCAGACTCTTCACACCCTGGACACTTCCTGTTTGTTCTTCTGCCCTCCGGTAGACGCTAGGTCAATTAAATCAAGGACAAACCGACTGAAAAACAGTTTTTACCCCAGAGCCATACGAGAACTGAACACTGTCAAACGCTGAACTGAACAGTTACAACTTCCAACTGCACTACTTTTTAATAGTTGTATTAACTAATGATCGACATCAGAGATGCAAAATATCATCCGTGTGTTTTTGTTTTTTTGATATTGTAAACAGTATTTAAATAATGTGCGGGCATGTATGGATGTGTGAGCATGTTTAATGTGTATATGTTTATATAGATAATATATTTATTCGTTTTATGTGGAAATGCACTACGAGGATTTTTAAATTTCGTTGTACCTGGTGCGATGACAATAAAGGAATTCTATTCTACATTTGGAGTCTTTTAGACAATAATGCCACAAGTAAACACTATTCTTTAACTTTAATTGTTACACTTTTTTGGCTGAAAATTCTGCATGTTTGAGGACATTTTGACAACAGAGAACATTTAATGCAAAGAAGTTTAACTTTAAATATAATATTATGAGGTATGTTGGTCATTAGCAGTACTTTGTGTGTGTTTCAAAACTTGATCAGGTAACTTCAAGACCTACAAAGCAGCTACAAATACCTCTTTATTACTCTTATTACATTATTTATTGAAGTATTTAAAATGCTTTTGTTTTTGTTTTATCTCAATATCTGCCTGAACTTAAAAAGCTGGAGGAAAACAGAGGTCATATCACACAACTCATTCCCTCACCTTTGTCTTTATTTCAGTCTTTTTAAACAGTTGTTGAATTAATTTGAACCTTTGGAAATAATAAAAGACAAAATAAACACTTTTGCGCCAACACTTTACATTTCCATGCTTACTTAAATTCTTATCGCTTCGAAATAGCTAACGATTTGGTCAATTGGGTGCACCAGAAGCCTTTAATGCCTCACAAAAACTATAAAATATAAAATGAAAATACTCAAAATAATAAATAATTATCCATCTATCTATTGATGTAATTGTTATATTTAATTATTATCTGTTATATTGAAATTTGTCTTCACAAACAAAGATGCATTTTTATAAAAATAAGATTCTTGGATTTCTGCAAAAATAACATGGTTCTGCCGTTGCCTAGCAACCAACAGGCAGGCCTCGTTTGGGGGCGGAGCCTAGCGAACGTTCTTTGGTTCTGATCTCTGACGTCAGTTCTGTAATGGCTTTGAGGTGTAAATGACGTCACAACAGAGTTTGCAAATAGACCCTGGTTCCACTGCAGTTCACTTCTTCTCAATTTACTGAGCGAGCCAGACGTATTTCTACCCAGCAGACAATTTTACAGACAGCATCCACAGATAATCCAGCATTACAGCATTAATTAATAACATTATTAATTTGTTAGTTATTAGCATTATTAATTAAGCAGCAGACCATTTTACAGACAGAATCCAGAGATAATCCATATCATTAATTAATAACATTATTAATTTGTTAGTTATTAACACATTTTAAATAATTACCATGTCTAGAGCAGGAAGTTCTCTGGCAGCGAAGATGTCAGACATCGCAGTGGACGACATTCGTCCATTGTTTGTCAACTTTTGCAAACGGATGAGTGTGGAGCAGTGGGATTTGCTGGATCAAGGATCATCGGACGATGCCGTAAAAATGATTGTGGCAGAGCTGATTTTGAAGTGTGTCAAGTTGGTGACAGAAGCCTTCCTAGCTATTTGTAATGTCACAAAAACGGGCGTTTCTGAGGAGAATGTTCGGTCCTGTGTGGGCAACATACTTCCTCAGACTTTTGCTGATGTCCTGGATGTGAAAGTCCCTGACGACTGCGAGAGCGCAGAAAGCTTGACCGAAATGATTGTCCAGGAGGTTATGGAAAGCGCCAAATCTATACTCAATGCCAATGCGGATAATTCGGAGAACGTATATAGGCGTGTCACTCCCCCCAACAGACTTGCTGTTATGGTCCGTCATGCCTGCGACATGTTGAAAGCCTTCCTGACTAAGATGAAAGGCGTTTTCCGATTGCCAGAAAGAACAGAAAGCCAGGAGGCCTTGATTGAGGTGAGCGATAACGGTTTAGAGGAGGAAGTTACCAGCAACAAGAGCTGGCAGCCTGAGACCTCAGCCAAAGGCTCAATCCAAGCCTCAGTGGATCGATCTGTTTCGTCCAGAGCTTCAGTTAATGGATCTGTTCAGTCCAGAGCTTCAGTTACTGGATCTGTTCAGTCCAGAGCTTCAGTTACTGGGTCTGTTCAGTCCAGAGCTTCAGTTACTACTCAGTCCAGAGCTTCAGTTACTGGATCTGTTCAGTCCAGAGCTTCAGTTACTGGATCTGTTCAGTCCAGAGCTTCAGTTAGATCTGTTCAGTCCAGAGCTTCAGTTATTGAATCTGTTCAGTCCAAAGCTTTAAGCAGCAGGTCTGTTCTGTCCATGAACTTAGGCCTCTCAACAGGGTCAGAAGAAAGCTTCGCGATTGAAACCGAAGCTGTCCAGAATATCATTATAAAAGAGTTCTGTGGAATAGAAGAACCTCTTCTAGATAATATGAAAGACACGGAGATTGAGGTTCTTAAATCGGACACCTCCGAGTGGATCAATAATATTTCAGGAGAAATAGTAAGGTCCATCATTGAAGAGACTAATAGCCTGGAGGTTAGAAATTCTGAAATAGACATTTTCAAGCCCGAAGATATGCCCGAACTGTGCTTGATAGGAGTCTGCACAAAGATCAAACACTTTTTTGCCAAACAGTTTGCCAAACTGTCAATTTATCGGATGGCGACAGACATGAAGGAACAATTCTGCCCTGAATCCCACGTTGAGACAGTGGCGTCGATGACGTCCTTCGCTGAGGAGATAGAGGAGCTGCTGAGGAACGAGTCTGAGGAACAAAAAGACAATGAGATCGAGGTGTATTTAGGACTACAAAACCTTTTAGAGGGAAAAAGCCTGATGTTCAATGAAATGCTAAGTGATCTCCTCTTCAACAACACCACAAAGGGGATGATAGAACCAGAGATTGTCCCAGGGGTAAGACGAATATTCGTTGCCCCTCCGCGTGAAGCCATGCTGCAAGAAATTCGAGCTAAACTGTTACACTTCTTTGGACTGTTCGGGTGGTGGATGACCCACCAGGCTGGCAGCCTCAGCGACAGAGTGGAGATTGCGTTGAATGCACCTGACTTCCTGACACCAGCAGACAGTCACTCTGCGTACTCAAATGCAGAATTGGGGAAGGAGACATCTCCAGAGAAAGAGAAAATCAAAATGTCGGTCCAGGTACTTGTGATGAAGCTGGTTTCACGGATGTATAACAAATCAAAGGAGAACAGCTCACTTGGAAATCCAAAGGCCGTCGCAGAGAACCTCTTTGAGAGAGTATGGGCCAAAGTGGAGGGAGAAGATTTCAAAATCACCACCGCAACCTTCAAGAATATAGACAAGCTCGTTTACAAAGAACTATGCAAGCAGTGGGACGGAGCGACGACGGTGCTGGTTAGAGTGAATGAAGGAGACCAATTAGCGGATGATGTAGTGGCCTCCATCTTCAAATACCACCTGACGAACCAACCAAAGAAGAGAGGCGGCGTCAGCAGGTTCTTCCACGGTGTAGGCCGAGCGATCATGAAGCCTTTCAGACGCTCTCCTGCAGCTGCTTGGACTATTTAGGGGAATTATTTATTATTTAGCACTCATGGTACAGGGTTTTTTTTCTGGGTGTTTCTGTTTTTTAAAATTGAAATGTAAAATTATTGTGTCAACTAAACTAATACAGTTATGTGAAATGTATTAACTAATATATTTCATTAAAGTCGAGGTTTAGTTTTTTCAGCAGACAGGGTTTTCCCGGGTGATTCCGGTTTTTCCCACATTACTCAAAGTAAAAAAAAATGAATGTTCTGCTTGCTGTCAGAGCTGTGAATATGCATACAGGGTTTTCTCTGGGTGTTTACGGTTATATTATTGTCTGTCAACTAAACTAATACAGTTATGTGAAATGTATTAACTAATATATTTCATTAAAGTCGAGGTTTAGTTTTTTTAGCAGACAGGGTTTTCCCGGGTGATTCCGGTTTTTCCCACATTACTCAAAGTAAAAAAAAATGAATGTTCTGCTTGCTGTCAGAGCTGTGAATATGCATACAGGGTTTTCTCTGGGTGTTTACGGTTATATTATTGTCTGTCAACTAAACTAATACAGTTATGTGAAATCTGTTAACTAATACGCATCAAAGTAATACCAATAAATATTGTAATTGAATGTTCTGCTTATGTTTCTGTGATTTCCCGTCAGAGCTGTGAATATGCAACAGTCTGTTTCAACCAAGTCAAAGTGTTTGTAGGAAATACAAACAAAACGTGTGTCTGTGAGAAAGTCAATCTAGTTATTGAGTCACTTTTAAACATTTAATAATAACAAGAGCTGATTGTTGTCAGAGCTGAAGTTCTGCTCACTCATATTTAAATTAAAGTCAAATACAAAGAGGTACATGAATATTTAATATAGGATAAATGTGAGGTTTTGAAAAAGATAAATATTCTACAGAATAAGGAGTGGAATTGGTATTGTAGGGGAAGATCGACAGCAACAAGGCTTTCAGCATTTTCCTCTAAATCTAAAAAGAACCAGTGAGCTCAGAAATCTTCCTTCTTACTGAAAACAATGAGAGACACACCCCAGTTCTGATGTGCTGTCAGAGCCAATCAGCACCTCCTGACCTGCAGACCAATGCATTCATCAATAATGTTTATATAACCTCTGTTTGTCCATGTTTAACCCCACATGAGCAATGTGTTCTATGAGGCTCACCATATCAATGCACATGAGTTAAAAAGTATTATATTATATTACATTGCTCAGGGTTATTAAAAGAGGAAAAACGGTTTGAAATATTATGTTTAAAGTTGTATCTGCTAAAGGCAATGATAGAAGGAAAATAAGGTGCATGAAATGGAGTAAATACTACCTCCTGTCCCAAAAATGTTTTGGGGACAGGTGGTACAGTTTGTGTGTGTGCGTGTGTGTGTGTGTTCAGCGTGGGCTCATCCCTTAGGACATCAGATCAAACACTAACACAACCCTTATCATCACACACTAATATTTACCTGTCACACACACACATATGCACAAACACACACAAACACACACACACACACACACACACACACACGCACACACATGCACAAACACACACAAACACAAACAAACACACACACACACACACACACACACACACACACACACACACACACACACACACACACACACACACACACACACACACACACACACACACACACACACACACACACACACACACACACACACACACACACACACACACACACACACACACACACACACACACACACACACACACACTGCAGGATACACTCTGTCCTCTCTGACATTGATGACGTTTTCCGTTTCATCCCTACTCTGCGTCTGATTGGTCGATACACCTCAGAGCTGCACTGCGTCTGATTGGCCGTAGTCTGGCTATGGGGCAGCCAATGAGCTCGCTCCATGGTGATGGTGCTGCATCTGATAAGAGGTCTGACTGCCGGGAAGAGCAGGGCCGAGCATCACCACCTCCTTCCCCTCTGCTCACTGTTTCCGGGAAGTGTGTGTGTGTGTGTGTGTGTGTGTGTGTGTGTGTGTGTGTGTGTGTGTGTGTGTGTGTGTGTGTGTGTGTGTGTGTGCAGTAACAGCATCATGACTCAGTGTGTTATGCTCTTACTCAGAAGACCTTTAACTCTCTGTTGTATTTGACTGTATAAGATGACAGGTACAAATAAATATCAATTTAAACACATAAATAAAAAAACAAACAAAAAAATACACAAGTTTTCCGAGAGATTATTTCAAGTACTTTCTTCAATGCTTGCATAAAATGTTTGCTTTAACAGCTGTTTTCATGCTCCTGTTGTTATGCACATTTCTAAATGTGTGCATGAAAAACCCTGAGTTGAAACGCTGAAAATGTGCAAAAATTATATTATTGATATTTTGATTTTGCACATCGTAAAAGAGTAAAAACTGTTGTGTATCAATGAAAGAAACATGCAGCAAAATACAATTTTAATTTGATTTAGTGGATACATTATGACGTAGGTGTATATTAAACAAAAACCTGAGGGGAAATGCAGAAAATATTCAAAGAATCTTGAATAGTAAAAAATAGTTGTAAAAATGTTGTGTATGACAGCAACATGCAAGAAAATGCAATGTACATTAATACATACATAAATAATACATTCATGAGGATACATATTCTCTTTCTTCAAAGCCTGAACATTTTTTTAGTATTTTTTTGACAGGTAACTAGTAAAGTAACAGAAGACATTTTTAAAGTAATCCTCAAAACTCTGTGCAGGTTCACTTTACAGTATTACAAAACAGTTTAATACATGTACAAATTCAACCGTATGTTACTCCGAATGCACCAGATGTCATAGTCTTACTTGAGACGGACAATCTGTTATCTCTGATGCAGCATTTGGATACAAACTTTTCCATAAAATAATGTATACAATTATATACCCTAAGTGACCAGCAGGTGGAGCTGTGACTCCACAGATCAGCTGTTTACCTGCTGAAAGTTTATTATGAAGAAACCAGACTTCAACATGAGTCACTGACACATACAGACACAGACACAGACACACACACACACACACACACACACACACACACACACACACACACACACACACACACACACACACACACACACACACACACACACACACACACACACACACACACACACACACACACACACACACACACACACACACACACACACACACACACACACACACACACACACACACACACACACACACACACACACACACACACACACACACACACACACACACACACACACACACAGTTTTTAAGCATAATTTCTGCCTTAATACAAATAAATGGGTTCCCATACAGTACAGGTGAAATATCCATATTCAAACGTATCACCAAAAAGAAGAAAACTACTACTATTTAAACCTAAATAACTAATTTAAGTAAATATGTTATTTCATTTAAAATGAAAAGAATGTACGTTTAGAAGATATAAACATTATACTTTATAGAAATACTATTGATAGCAAATCATTATTAGTTGCTTTAAAAATTAAATAAGATGAGAAAAAATTAATAATAATAATAATAATAATAAATGCTTTTTTGGGTTAGGTTGCATGAATTGAGTTGTTTCCATTTTTTTATTTTGTATTTATTAACTTGACACTTAAATGTGTAAATGCACGCTGTATTGGAGGTGGTGTTTGTAGATGAATACCAGCTTGTTGTTGTGTAGTTGTTATCTGTTTTCTCATGTCTTTATCTGTATACTCCTTAAAACTGTTGTGCACAGCCATACAAGTGTGCTTTGTTTTTCAGTGATTTTTCTGTGAACTCACTGTCAGTGTATCTGTGCAGACTGGCAGCTGAGTGTGTGAGTGTGTGCTGAGTCATGTTGTTGACCTCCTCCTCTCCTCTCGTCTTACTGGAATCAGTCTGTTATTATGAACTTGTCTATCTGCGGGGCTTTTTTTTATCACATTTTGTGCTTTCATACAAGCTTTTTTGCACTTTGTCATGTCTTCTGTTTTTTTTTTTTTGTGCATTACTTCGTTTCAGCATGTTCTGATCCTACTGTTCTGCACAATCTGCATTTAATCTTCAGTTTGGTATATCATTATTTTACCATCTGTGCTTTCTGCACTGTTAGCAGCTGAGAGGACGGTGTGTTGTTTGTCTGGCCAACACTTTGTTCCAGTGACATATCTCAACAACTGCAGACATTCATGAAATCTGTGCCAATGAGTGCCCTTTTCTACAGAACCTAATATTGCAGAGCGGTGCAGTGATGATCTATTTTAAATTTAGCATCTCCGTCCCTGGTTCCCTCCACAAAAAGCCAATGGGATTTCTCCATGTGATTTGGGATTATTGCAGAAATAAATCTCTGTGTCCGTCAAAAGTTTATGATACTTACTCCTTTTGTTCAGCATGGATCATCTCCACATATTAACACAACTTTATGATTTCTGAAGTAAAAAGGTAACGTTAGGCTATAAAGGAACAACAGCACGGTCACATGACTTCACAACACCACCGCTAAGCTAAAGGCGGCTAATGTTGAGCTATGAAGGAACTACGTACAGCACGGTCACATGACTTCACAACACCACCACTAAGCTAAAGGCGGCTAATGTTGAGCTATGAAGGAACTACAGCACGGTCACATGACTTCACAACACCACCACTAAGCTAAAGGCGGCTAATATTGGGCTATAAGGAACTACAGCACGGTCACATCACTTCACAACACCACCACTAAGCTAAAGGTGGCTAATGTTGGGCTATGAAGGAACTACAGCACGGTCACATGACTTCACAACACCACCGCTAAGCTAAAGGCGGCTAATGTTGGGCTATGAAGGAACTACAGCACGGTCACATGACTTCATAACACCACCACTAAGCTAAAGGCGGCTAATGTTGGGCTATGAAGGAACTACAGCACGGTCACATCACTTCACAACACCACCGCTAAGCTAAAGGCGGCTAATGTTGGGCTATGAAGGAACTACAGCACGGTCACATGACTTCACAACACCACCACTAAGCTAAAGGGCGGCTAATGTTGGGCTATGAAGGAACTACAGCACGGTCACATGACTTCACAACACCACCGCTAAGCTAAAGGGCGGCTAATGTTGGGCTATGAAGGAACTACAGCACGGTCACATCACTTCACAACACCACCGCTAAGCTAAAGGCGGCTAATGTTGAGCTATAACGAACTACAGCACGGTCACATGACTTCACAACACCACGGCTAAACTAAAGGTGGGTAATGTTGGGTGGGGTGACGTTAGTTGTCTCTTCTTGTTAGTAACCTCAGTTTATATACCCCACCAGAAGGGTATTTACTGAAGTATTTTATGTCGTACAATAACAATCTATGCAGCTTGTGTAAACCACACAGACTTTAATTCAGGATAACAACCAAAAACACATTTAGAAAACCATTGATTTTGAGATGAGGGAACAGGAAGTGCTAAAAAGCTGACTAATTTCTTAGTTTTAGGACTTATGCACCACTCAATAATTGTGTCAAGTTGAAAAATACCAAAGATAGGCTACCCCTCAACCATAGCAAAAAGTTAAGAGTACTAAGAATCGACTTGATAAGCCAGAGAGTTTTTGCATTGATCATGTTTCTTCTCCCCAGAGGATGAACCTTAATGACTCCTGCTGTGTGTTTTGACCCTCCACATGTTGTTGTTGTTGCACCATCTTTCTTTTCCCGGCCTCTTGTTTGTGTGATTTCCCGCCCGTGATCATCAGACTCTGCTCTGATCAGAGTCCAGGTTTTATTTCTTTGTGCAGACTCACCAAAAGGTAAACACTGCTGCCGCTGCAAAGAGGAAATCACAGCATGTACCGACTGGACCTCCACTGCCCCTGCTGGAGATGAAAATGAAGATTGCACCATTTCCTGAATCATGTCATGTTGTTCCTGTTGGGCTGAGCTGGTTTCACCTCCACACATTCCTGCGGGAGGGAGGGACGATGCAGAGGAGAAAATGCAGCTCGGGGATTCACATGAAGGGAAGATGGATCGTTTCCCTGCAAGCAGCCTACTAATTTTCCAGAGAAAGAGAAACTGAGCTGCACCCAGATTCATGTTCTCCCTCTGATCTGATCTGAGGCCAGTCTGTCTGTCGGTTAGCAGATAAAGACATGAGAGAGTCTGCACTGGGAATGTTTTCTCAGGAAACTCAGCCCAAACTTGTTTCCCAGGGAGTCAAGCAGCTTCCCTTTAGACTGCGCCGAGGACATCTTACTTTCCCAAATTCATGAGATTATTTATCTCTCTAAGAAAACACAACACATTCACAGCATTAAGTCATTTTTAGGTCAAGCCAGCAGCATGAGAATCAAGAAATCTCCAAGTTGATAACATGCAATCATTTCTTCAACACACACACTTTATTCTGATATAGGAAACCAGTTTTTATCTTGAGTATCTGAGCTAGTTGTTACAAGCTGTTTGAAAGTCAGCAGGTGTTTGTGATGTTTGCGTGAGATTAGATTTTTGCCACGTAGTTGCAGCTCCAGACTTAAAAAACAATAAATGATCAAATGTGCACTTTCAATTGCTTTTTATTTATTATTGACATTGTTTGTTAATTATTATCGACATTTTATTTACTTAAGATTCAACCATTAATTATTTAATCACAAAAATTATTATAAAATGTAATTAATAAATGTGTTTCCACTTAAAAAATATTTTTATTTGAATAATTGTAACATTATGTTAACATATGTTATTGTTATTTAAATTGTGGTTTTATTTATTTTAGATACTTGTATTTTCTATAATAATAATAATAATAATGTAAAAATAAAAAAGTAGATTGTTAATAGTAACAGACCAAGTACAGACCCCTGTGGTACCACTTATTTATCCCAAGGGAAGAAACATAAGTCAGCTTGTGAAAGATAAGATTTGTGCAGAAACATAAGGTGTATAATCTTTCTGAACCCACAGAGGAACATTAACTCTGTCAGCCAAAGATCAAACATCCAGCATGCATCTATCTGCAGATTTTATTTAGCAGATTTCCCCCACAAGACAGATATCGCCATTCACACACTACTGACTTTGCACATTTCAATACACGATTATACGAAAAAGATTATTTCACATGACGACAGCAGTACGGGACGGAAGATGAAGGAAACGTTTCTGTGTGGTTAAAACCAAACCTGAAACTGTCAGCAGGATCTCAGAGACAGCTCGGAGGGGAAACCCCGCCCGGTGCTTCTGCCTCTCTGTGGGAAGATGGAGGTCGAGACACCAGCAGAGGAACCGTCAGCTCCGTCACTTCGACTCTGTGATGTCCTGATGTGAAGAGAGAGTAATGTGGGCTGATGTGTGTCATGTTGTAGCATCATACGGTTAAATCTAAATTAGGATGGAAAACCAATGGATGATGGATGCAAGCGTGAAAAAGCCTTTAAAATACATATATAATCAAATTATCTATATAAATCTCCTTGTTTTTTATTGGAAATTGCATCTCATACCCCATACTATGGACTTCATCATAGTATATTATGTCAAAATGTTTTACTGTCTTTCTTCATATTTATATTATAACACTGAATACACACTTTAATTGCACTTGAAAATGTTATATTTTACATCAATACCTCCTTTTTATTGACTTTCTGTGCATCTGCAACAGCTGGATTTCCTCTCTGGGAATGAATAAAGGTTTACCTTATTTTATTAAAATGTTTCATTATGTCTGCATTGTTTGACTCTACAAGCTCACAATCCAGAGAGGTTGGAAACCACGACTCAACTGCTGAGATATTATCACTATATCTGGCTGTTAGATCAATTCAGTTTTGGTTTTGCAGCTTTTAAAATAGTGACAAACAGTTATCAGTTTAAAGGGCTCAGCATCAGATCCACCACATGTTGATCGTGCAGTGATCAGATCCTACTCCACTCTGATGCTACTCCCACACACACACACACACACACACACACACACACACACACACACACACACACACACACACACACACACACACACACACACACACACACACACACACACACACACACACACACACACACACACACACACACACACACACACACACACACACACACACACACACACACACACACACACACACACACACACACACACACACACACACACACACACACACACACACACACACACACACACACACACACACCACACACACACACACACACACACACACACACACACACACACACACACACACACACACACACCATGTATACATCACTTCAGGGGACATTACATTGACTTACATGCATTTCCTGGACCCTTATCCAAACCTTAACCATAACCAACACATGCCTAACCCTTACCCTAACCCTAACCCTAACCAAGTCTTCACCCTAAAATTAATGATCCCCCTTATGGGGACCTCCAATTTGTCCAAGTGTCCAAGTGTTCCTGATCTTCAAAGACACACTTCTACTGCAGGTAAACACACCTGGCTGTAGCAAGATTGAATAAATATTAAATATGTGAATTGTAGTGGAGTATAAATGAAGTAGCACAACATGGAAATTCTTAAGTAAATTCGACTTAAGTACATTACTTGAGTAAATACTCCACCACTGGAGATTAAAGTGTGACAGAGAGGAAACAGAGTGTATGATTTCACGATATCAACACACACACACACACACACACACACACACACACACACACACACACACACACACACACACACACACACACACACACACACACACACACACACACACACACACACACACACACACACACACACACACACACGCACGCACGCACGCACGCACACACACACACGCACGCACGCACGCACGCACGCGCGCGCACGCACGCACGCACGCACACACACACACACACACACACACACACACACACACACACAGTATAAAAGGTTGACATCAGACTGAGTCATCAGCGTTAGATGACACATTAGCCTGAGAGGAGCTACAGGACAGTTTGTGTTACATTTCCTTTAATTTGTTCCATTATATATTTTCTAAAGAGGATATTCTGCTCATTGTCAGGTTCCTATTTGTATTTAGTGCCTCTCCTGTGACCCCCAAAAGCATTATGGGGCTCTTATAAGTCTGTCTTGATGTTCATACTTGACGTCAGTGTTCCTACACTGTGGTATTAGTACTACAGAATCTCGTTCTCTGCTCTCAGTGTTTCGAGGTCATGGTGGAGTTTGTTTTATGAAGGATCTGATTTGCAGCAGCAGCACTTACCAGCTCAGGTTACTGCAGAGTTGAGTCAGCAGGTGGACGAGTGGTGGGATGACCTCAGAGCTGCTCATCACCCCAACACATACACTAAAGCCTCTTATCCACCTCTGCAGAGACCTGCTCATAAGAAGGTGCATTTGGATGAAGGCATAGATGTCTAAGAAAAGAGACAGCACATATATAGGAGTCCAGAATAGGAGAATTGAACATGAGCACAGAATATGACTTATTATTTCCAACATAGTCACCAAAAACAAAATTGGGCACATATTTCATGAGCCAACATGTACTTTGTTTCAACCAATATGTCTGATAGAGTGGTGCAGGAATGAGTCGGGGTAAAACAGGGACATGAGTCAGCACTTTATCTCTTCCTGTTCCCTCGTCTGGAAGTCAATGGTTTTCTGAATGTGTTTTCGGTTGTTAGCCTGAAATACGGTCTGTGGTTAACACGAGCTGAAGAGATTTTAACGTTTTGTTCTACAACATAAAATACGTCAGTAAATACCCCACTGGTGGATTAAAAACGGCGGTTGCTAACAAGTGTCTAACGACTAAACGTCATCACGCCCAACATTAACCATCTTTAGCTTAGCGGTGGTGACGTTAAAGGTCCCATGTCATGCTTTTCCGGTTACCCGTCCCCTTGTGTGTTCTGAAGGGTTTTATGCATAACCGTCTGCAGAGTCAAAAACCCTCAAAGTACACCCTGTAGGGAGTACAACTCGAACACAGAGAAGACCTGTCTATGCTGCCCCAGAACGCCTCGTTGATTTCTCATTTTCCATTGTTTACTTCCTGGGTACTCTGACATGGGGATACCCAGAGGCCGCACCCTCTGCCAGCCTTTCACGAAACAAAGCTTCCCAAACCTTTCAGGATGCATGCCGGATATGTACAGCGTATACGGCACTGAAGAACTATGCTGTTCCTACTTTGTTTGGACCAGCGGGAGATTTGGGCACACATCCTGTATTCATTGTTGTTTGTGTATTTATGTTTAAAACAAACAAGGTATCTACCACGACTGTTTGGAAACGTTTTTCGGGCTACTACGTTGGGATCGCGGAGAAATGCTGGAGGGGGGCAGGAGCTCCAACAAGCCGTTTAGGACAGAGAGTGAACACCGGTGAATACATACTTTACAGAGATGCTGTATGAGAAACCAATGTGAGTTTGGAAAATTGCACAGTATAAATCTATTTTAGTAGACCTCAACAATAGAATTATGATCAGTAGAAATGGCCATGACATGGGACCTTTTAAATCATGTGACCATCCTAGCTTTTTGCTAAGTGGTGTAAATATGTGGAGATTATCCTGCAGAACAAAATGTTTAAGTATTGTAGGAGCCAATTAACTGTGGGTATAAAGCTAGGAACCTATAGCCGCGTTCACACTGCGGTACTTTTCCCACAAAGGTTCATGCGAACTTAGTTCATGATCGCGTTCACACCAAAAAGAGCCGGTACTAAAAGTAGTTAATGCGAACCTTTTTACCCGCTCGAAAGTCCCTGCTAGAAAGCAGGGACTTTCGAGCGGCTCTTTTTTGAGAAAAGAGCTATATTCCTGATTGGCTGGGCGGATTGCAAACCACGCCCCGTAAAACTCCCAAAAAGTTTTGTGAAGCCGCCATTTTATTATCCTCGCATTAGCAT
This sequence comes from Pseudochaenichthys georgianus, assembly GCF_902827115.2. Lineage (NCBI taxonomy): Eukaryota > Metazoa > Chordata > Actinopteri > Perciformes > Channichthyidae > Pseudochaenichthys > Pseudochaenichthys georgianus. The sequence continues at coordinate 3,742,548 of NC_047506.1, read as the reverse complement.
TATTAGCATTAGCATTAGCCCAGCGCAGAAACGCAGAGAGACTAACTTATGGCAACACAAAATAAAACATGGGAGCCGTGAAGATGAGGAGGTGTCGGCGTTCTGGCGATTTACTTGGAAGGCTTCAGTAGAAGCTGCTGGGACTCCCAGCAGCTTCTACTGAAGCCTTCCCCAACTCCGGGGACTTCCAGCCGGGGACTTTGGGCGGCAGTATACGCCGTGAAGTGGTTTGCGGCCTGCCAGTAAACCCAAAGCAGCAGAAGAAGAAGTGACGTCAGCGGCTTCATTTGCCTAATCCACCCCCAGGGACTTTTTCCGGTGTGAACGCGATCTGTACTTAGTTCATGAGAACTAAAGAGTTCGCATGAACTAAGTTCGCATGAACCTTTGTGGGAAAAGTACCGCAGTGTGAACGCGGCTATTGTGTGTTGGTGAGAGGTTCCGCCGGAAGGCCCATAGGCCTACAGTGTTTGACCACACGGAACACACACAAGGAGCACATGCGGAGAACACGCACACACACAAACACGGAATTAAAAACAAAGCAAAAGGTATTGTGTAAACCATAAATATCGTGTGGTGAATGATGGGAAGAAACCAGTAAAAAGGGGAAATAAATTGACTATTTCAAACTGGAAACTTTGTTTCTAATTTTTATTCGGAAGCAAACTTGTGTGCGTCAGTTACACCCACCAAGCAGATCCTCAGAGGCTTAAAGCGTTGGCTTAGCCTCTACACATGTCAACAACTAGCCTTTTTTGAAGTAACACAAGAGGAAATTTTTTCATTGCGTTTATCGAACGCTGAGAGCAGCTGCTCACCTTCTACCGGACGCCAGAGGAGGAAAACAGCACTCCGGCTTCTCAGCTGTTAGCAGCCACCTGACGCCGAGAGGAGGACGGCTACAACTCGTTTGCTCATCTGCTGCACAGGAAGGCGACAGGAGCAACGCGCTGAATGGTGCCGGGAAGCTTTTCGCCGTTTGGCACGGAACTACGTTCATCTAAGGAGGTATGTGTAGCGCGCTACAACCGGTTTAAATGGCCATAGGAATTAAGTTGTGTGCACACGTAAGGGGCGTAATTCCAATGCATTGGTTGTGAAAGGGATGAACAATAAGCGCTTGTATTGTAGCCTACTGATTGATCCAACCCAGTCTCACAAAAAAACGTGTAATAACTACGTTGGTCCACAACGTAGGACGTAGTATTTCTACTCTGAAATTGTGTTGTGTCACGTGATCTTCACATTTCTCACATTTCTCCCATTAATATGCGTTTTGATGTCATTTGATGCGAGAAATACGAGTTGTTATTTCAGATTATGTGTGCAGTGGATGTACATGATCTTTAGTTTGCTAGTTATTACGAATATTACTTCAGGAAATGGTGTTTATACAACATTTTCATTGTTACCAAGGTGGTTGCTAGGGACGCTGCTATCGATATTATTTCTGTTATGTTGTGTAACTGTTTAATGGTGTTATCTTTATTGCTACTCCATTCCCCGTCAATGTATAGTGTTGGTCCACAGCGCAAACATATTAGTTTAACAAAATCCGCATCTAAAGATAGCCTACGTTATTTTCCCCTGTGCAATTCCAGTCTCACATCTCAGAGCACATCGTCATTAACAAATACCGGAAACAGACCGAAAACACTTTATTCCGAATGTGCTTGCTTTTCTCTTTGAAAGTCATCACATAACGGCATTGTAATACACGGTTCAGCTGCATTAAATGTTACATATCTGCCGTAGTTCTGTATTTATAGAGCCCTGATGAGAAGACAAACATGAGGAACTGAACACGTGACGTGGATCATAAATATATCAGCCATTAAACAACATCTCACATTTCTTTTCACACAATACGTCTCCTTGCAGTATCAACACTAATTCGGCTGAATTTTATATTTGATCCAATTGGTAGATAGGCTGTATTTACACCATAAAGGTGCACAGATGATATAAAGAGACACCTGTTGGTTAAAGCATGTTATTGAATTTCATTATTTTTATTATTAGATATTAATACGATCCCTATAAAGTATATTCATTACTCGTTATTCTCTACTAATAGTTAATTAAAGACTGTATATAATGACTATTTTGCACATCCCTTTCAAGATTTCAAGATTTTCTAAGGTTTATTATCATATTCACAAACGGTGCAGTTATGCAATGAATGTAAAACTTTGTGTATACCTCCAGCAATGTTAACTATGTTGAAGCACTTATTTTAACTGATATTATACATATGTATTATACTCTTATAATATGTATATAGATAGTATAAGAAATGTGCAGAATATGACAATTTAATGGTGGAGGTACACATATTGAAAGATGTCTTGTGATGCACTGTTGAGGAACCTGTGACCCAAGTTTTTCATCTCCGGCCTTGTCAGGTATTGAACAATCAATAAATAAAGAACACAGAATTATTAAATATAAAACACAGAATTTGTGTGATTATACTAAATGATTTACAAATAAACACCACTGCATATTTACAACTATACACATGCTGATGTAACGCAAATGTTTCCAACTTGGGATCAATAAAGTATATCTTATCTTAAGATGATCGATGGCTACTGCCATATTTGCACAATGTGCCTCTGAACCTTGACAAGTGCATGTTTCAGGCTCATCAATGAACAACAGGAGGGGTCACAGACATAAGACCAGCTGTTAAATAAAGCTCTTCTGACCTTAGCTGGCGTGTGGGTATATATATTAATGCTGCCCATTATGGGCACAAGCAATTTTCACCCATTTATTAATTATATGTTTTAAATGTGAGTGTTTCCTATCCCCTAAACCTCTAGGGATGTACACAGTGTAATACTGGCAACTTCTTATTATGGGAAATATGAAAACGTCTTTTAAAACTACAACTCCCAGTAGAGACGTGCCATAGATAGAGAACATGTTGCGAAACACAATAGCCAGCATGTGTAGTTCTGGGGACGGGGTGGGGGAGGGGGGGACGCGGTGGACCCGTTCAAATCCAGTTTTGGACAGTCTGCCGTGGTTCCATCCCATTTCAAGTGCTGTTCGAGGCTCTGCACACTCTCCAATCACAGAGCTTGAGGACTATCACGGGGTTTGTCAAGCGAAGCGGAGAGAATACTTACTTCTGGCCGGGTGTAATATTCTGTAAAGCAAATGAGCTGCTCCGACCCTCGGTCCTGACGGACTCCAACTTGTGTTTATTAATCAAACAAATAAATAAACACAAGGATAATTATCTTTTATTGTTGAGTAAATGGAGAATTGCACAGGGGAAAATAACGTGAGATGCTAAATAAAAGTCTAGCTTGTACCTTTGATACCCTGCCTCCGACTCCCATCTCTCGGCACCACACTATGCCACAATTTTAGATGCGAATTTTGTTAAACTAATACGTTTGCACTGTGGACCAACACTATACATTGACGGGGAAGGGGGTAGCAATAAAGATAACACCATTTTACACAACATAACAGAAATAATATCGATAGCAGCGTCCCTAGCAACCACCTTGGTAACAATGAAAACGTTGTATCGACACAATTTCTTGAAGTAATCTTCGTAATAACTAGCAAACTAAATATCATGTACAGCCACTGCACACATAATCTGAAATAACAACTCATATTTCTCGCATCAAATGACATCAAAACGCATTTTAATGGCCAAACTAACCTTAAAATAGGCATTTTCCACCGAGAATAAAACGAAGTTCGGCCATGTTTTTTTGTTCTGCAGGGAGAAATGTGAAGATCACTTGACATAGACGCCAGCCATTGGAATGAATGGTGAAAAAAACGTAGGGATCTTACAATTTCAGAGGCGTTTTTGTAGAAATACTACGTCCTACGTTGTGGACCAACGTAGTTATTACACGTTTTTTTATGAGACTGGGTTGGCGCGTCAGATTACGCGCTGCCAGCAGCTGGCAAGCTGGATAGTGTGGCCAGCTGTAGTGATGCGCAAAGCACTAAGCGGGTAGTTAAACTCTCTGCCAAAGCACTTGCGGAAAAACTTGAGAGGTTTCAAAATGGCAGAAAGGCTAAGCTAAATAATGCTAGCAAATTAAGAACAAATATAAAAGATTTGATGTTAAATGGTGAACATGCTAAGGTTCAAAATGCTCTTGATGGTTATATTGAATTGTGTGTTGAAGCCAGGTCTATGCATGCCACTTTAATGGGTTTATTGCCACATGATGAAAGGGAAAGACATGAAACATGGTTTAAAGCCAAAATGATGTTCAATGATGAATTTATTGTCAAAATCAAGGTGTGGGTTTGTCAAACTGAAGGTACTGGTGATAATAATGATATCAACCCTGATGACAGTGTTTCTAATGTTTGTAAATGTTCAAACAAAAGTGACAGAAGTACAAATTCATCTGCACAAATTATAGCAGCAGCAGAAAAGGCTGCAATTGTTGCTCGCATGGCAGGTTTAACTGAGAGGCATGAACAGGAGCTACAATTAAAGCGGAAAAAGGAACAGCTTGATTTGGAAACTGAGCTAGCTGTAAAACTGCTAGGCTAGCAGTTTTACAGGGTTCACATTCACAACATTCCTCTCTTGCACCAACAAATGGAATGAACTCATACCTGAAAAAGGAAACTGGCATCGTTAAACATACTTAACCCCCTGGCAAAGGAGTATGATTCCACATCATGGAAAATATCCTCCAGCAAACCAACAAAGATGGACATGGAACCAAAGCAAGCTGAAAGGCAGTTTGCATTTAAGGAAGATGCGTATGTACAAAATCAACATTATCTGGGAACATCACATGGGTTGATAACTGGTGAATCAACTGCATGGGAAAGTCAACAGGAAAATCACCATCAGCAAATCAATCGAATTCCACCTGAAGGTTTATTCACGATAATGCAAAAGCAAAATGAAATAACAGCTGCACTGGTTCACCCGCAACGTTTACTGTCTCTACCAGCAAGGGACATTCCTATCTTTGATGGAGACCTGTTTCAGTACAAGGCTGTCATTAAAGCATTTGAACAAGGAGTGGAAAAGAAAGCCAGCAAAGCCGCTTGTACTATTTAGAACAGTTCACAAAAGGACAGCCACAGGAACTGGTTCGTAGCTGCCAGCATATGGCTCCAGAATGTGGCTACATTGTGGCAAAGGGTCTTTTGCAAGAACATTTTGGGAATGAGTACAAGATCGCTGCTGCTTACATAGGAAAGGCTCTAGCTTGGCCAACAATAACAAAGGCAGAAGACATTAAAGCACTACAAGCCTATGCTTTATTTCTGCGTGGATGTGCTAATGTGATGGAAGAACTTCAGTACATGCAAGAGTTGGATATGCCCTCCAATATGAAAATGGTTGTCTTCAAGTTGCCATACAAACTAAGGGAACAATGGAGAAACAAAGTTCATAACATCAGAACATTTCATAGGGGACACAGACACGTTGGATTGACCTATGGATTAAATACACCATCGTTTTTTTATCGTTTTAATGCCATTGAAGACCAGTTTTGAACAGACCTAAGACCACGGTAAACCATGTTAGCGTTTTGGGCTACCTAGCGCCACATGTTTTGATGTAGATTTTTGTTATTTTCTCCGCAATCTGTAATCTTTGAGTGTTGAGGTGGGTACCATTAGATTCTGTGTCTCCTTACGATCATACACGATGCGTTTAGTGTGCAGCTAGGATAAGTAATAAGGGTGCTAGGAGTGATTTTCGTTGCAGTAATAGGTTAGCATGTTTCGCTCGGGGCTAATTCAGAGGCTCACTGTTAGCATTTTGAGTTTGTTTTAAAAAATGAAAAGATCAGTTAAATTAGTTTGTTTCCGTTATATGGATATAAAACATTCATAGTTTATTAAATATGAAGGTTCCTTAGACGTTGTTTCCTGCAAATTACGCGATTTCGGGCCCGGATACGGGTCCGTTGGGCTTAAGAGGGGAACTGTAGGAGTTTAATACATTTTTTTTTTCGAGATATGCTGATAAAGCGATGGTTCAAAAAGTTCCTGTTTCTTGCAAATTATGTCCTAAGGCTTGTCGCTGTGTTTACACCCTCCAGCGTCCAGTTTAAATAAGACGTCTCATTCAGCTGAGGGTGTGACTGCAGACGGAGTGTCACCGGGTGAAAGGGTGTCGGGAGCAGATTGGAATCCGTGCACACAAGTTTACAAGATGAAAACAATACCAGCGAGACACAACCTCATGTAACAGCCCTTTAAACTTGATTCACCCAGAACAATGAAAACATTTGAAACTCCTCCTCTAATAATAAATCGGTGCTTTTGCATATTCTATCAATCAAATGCAAACAATATAGTGGCTTAACAAGAGACAGCACACAGCAAATTTGAAATCTAAAATTCAACACCCATGTAGTTAATTTTAACACTATGAAAGAGTTTATATTGAAACCACCAGCAAAGTGTTAAATTAACACTTTCCAAAGTGTTGACAATATAACACTATCACAGTGTTACTATACCAACACTAAGAGTGTAAGATGTGAACACCAACACTGAACACCAACACCAATAACAACACTAACAGTGTTGGCTGCATCTTCAATTCAACACTGTTCTGGTGTAGAGTAACACTACAGTAGTGATACATCTTCTCCCATTTAACACCTTTAAGAGTTAAACATGTACACTGAGCTAGTGTTGAATGCACATTATACTGGTGTTGCATTTTGCATTAACCTCAACACCTCTGGGAGTTCAAAATGAACACTAATCTAGAGTCAATGTTGTGTATTGGTATTATGATGTACAACAAACTGGTGTTAAAAGTTACAATGACCAATAAATCATTCCAGATAACATATATGCCAAGTGCTTTATTTGAATGGTGGCATGTCTCTTAAGACTGACAAATGTTCACAATGCACAAATTCTCACAATATGCAATTCAACCAACATTCAATATTGTTCAACAGCAAAAATGTATATGTACAAAAATAACCCTCTATGGCAGTGGAGGTCCGAAAAGGTTGTTTGTTGCCTGCCGTGCCAGGCAACAAACAACCTTTTTGGACCTCACACACCCATGGGGTGGAGGGATAAATACAAATTACAGCACATAGCTGTCTAAGACAACATAAAAAAGGGTGTCATTGGCACTTGCAGACATTTGCAGATCGAAAGGCTTATGAAATTGCAGTGAATCAGGTTTGATGACTGAAAGACTATCCTGCTTAACAACATTAAAGGCATGAAGATGCTCAACAAATATACTTTCCATGTCTAATACCAAAAAATCAATTTCAGCTCTCATCAGAAAAATACAAACAATCTGCCCAAACACTGGTATCTCATCCATCAAGTCTAAGCAGACAACAAGACCGGTACGATACTCAATACCTTGACATTTGACCCAAGGTGTGACACTTACTTCACTAGACAGATCAAGCTGGAAATGTTTTGAAATAATTTCACCATTTTCAAGATCAGTCAACATTTCTGTTTTAACAGGCCCAGCCTCTATGCCTTTGATGGCAAGGGATTCCCAGTGATATGCAATAGCTATTTGGTGTTTCTTGGCAAGGGATTTGGTTATGTTCTTAAAGTTTTTTATGCTGGACTTAAAAAACTTGTGTTTGGCTTCATATCTCATAGTCCACACATTTACCAACGGACCAATTTGGCGAATGCATTCAGGATAGTGGATCATAAAGTGATGCTTTGGAATGAGATTCTTTAGAGGATACAGCTCTTTGAATAAACCATGATGCTCTGCTATAAGATGTTTCAAAAATATTGTCATTCCCTCAGTAATGCTGGGCGAAAATAAAATATTGATGATATGCAACAGCAACAATAGTAAATACCAGTGTCTGTTACCTTCTGGGACTACATCACCAAACATGAGCGGAATGTTCCTAATAAGACAGTGTTTGACTGGCATTGAGCCCAATTCCGTTGCCAGATTGTTCAAGGTTTATCCTTGTAGGACGGTTCTTTTTGTCCAAATAGCCAAAGTTGAATGCATAGACTCTTTGGAGAATGCCCTCACGAGAAATGAAATTGGCACCTAAATAGAAAAACAGCAGCTTGACTTCATATTGTGCTACACCTTCTAAGATGTCATGCATTATGTCAAACACAAAGTTATCACATATGTTGAAGTATGTCAAGGTATTGAGTATGCTGTTACGTTTGATACCATAACAATGGCCTTCACCTGGGTTCTGAATGAGATGACTGTAATGTTCCTCATTTAACAGTTTTGTGCGCAAAATCACCCGCGGGTCATCCTGAGTGAACACAGTCTTCTGAGCTGATGTTTTGTCAGTGAGACACATAATACAATAATGGTTTGCACTGAAAGATTCCACATATCCAAGAAGGCCATTTAAGCCTAGATTGTCACCTGTAATCTGTGCAATGGTACCATCGATTGGTTGCTCAGCAAACAACACTTTCATTCCCTGTTCCAGTACTTTTATGTCCTCAACCAATGGACTAAGTATTCTGTCAATGCCATACTTTTTCCCGTCCTGAGAGTGAAACAATGAAATGAGGTGGATATTCATTAGAGAAGAATTCAGGCGTGGTGGCAAGTTACGAAGAGTGAAATATAAACATCCAAGTTTATGAATGCCTTGTTTAGACCCTAATGGGTTTGCCGTTTCAAAATCGTCGTAATAAACTTAAATTTGAAGTGCATTACTGTACTTGGAATACAAAGGATGATTTTTATAATACTGTCCATCAGAAAAGTCCTGATACATGTCACTGTGTCTGGTGTCATGAATGTGTTGACATACTTCCTCATTCTTGAAAATAAACTCCAAGGTCTTCAAGATGGTTACATAAATGAAAGTGTCGTTGACTGGTACCTGTTCATATATTCCAGAGATTTTGTTTCTCTTTGAATCGAATCGAACACCCAAGTGCACTTCGACTGGTTCGACAACCCCCCATTTGTCACTGAAATATTTCCTCCATTTACTGTCTGTGTTAAAGTCAGTGAAAGAATTATGTACATTTTTGAAAACTTCCTCAACTGCGATGCGACAGGCATTATCAGGAGGCACTACACTCAACACTTGTTCCTTCAGATTTGTGTGAACTTCATCAACATACTCTTCCATGCTTTCAACAACGGACAATATAACACTATTGGCAACACCACTGCCCTGTAATTTGGCTATAATAGATGCACACATTTCTTTCGACTGATCTTTAGAGATAGAAGATCCAGACCCACTGGCCTGCTGATTCGGCAAATCTTGATCCATGTCAGAATCACCAACATGTAAAATGTCTTCCCTGAGAATAACAGCTTGTTGGACTGGTGATGAAGGATTATTGCTTGAAACGACCCCATCCTTATCATGGTATTTCCTCAAGTGTTTTTTAAAACCTAAAAAACGTTTGAACTGCAATGAGCAGCCATCCTGAGCGCATATCAAATTAAAATGTTTTCCTGGATACAAGCCATGAACAAGCTTAAGGTGCCGAGTTAAGGATCCAGGCGTATCAAGCAATAATCTGCATATGTAACACTTATACATTACACACAAACTTAGTTCTCAGTTCCTTGACCTTGGGGCTCTCACTGGTGGTGTCAACGTCTATGTTATAGACAGTTGTTTGCAGAAATGTGTACATGCTTTTGAGTGCTGCATCATAGCTAGTGCCTAAGACAAAGTGAAGCTTAAAAGTTTTCATCAATTGCCTGCTAAGAAGTGGTAGCCTTCACAGGGGATGAGCTTCTTGTCAATCAGAATGAAGAAGTTGCCGACAGCCTCCTTGCTGTGGTCCCTGAGAGCAAGAAGATATGGCTTGGCTCGTGTCCATATGGTTTCGTGAAGGTGCTCATCCGGACTCCCTACAGGACTGAAGGACAAGGCAAGCAAAGCATTTTAATTTTACATGGCTAACTATGCGCATGTGTGTGTTTTTAGGAATAGTTTATATTTGCACTAGCCTAGTCCTACTTTATCATAGTGACAGCTCTCTGTAGTAGTTCTGGTGGCTAGATCTAACATTCTTAAACCTGCCACATACCTTGTGAAATACGACCAGATGGTCAATGGCCTGAGCTACACTGATCTTCTGGGTTTTCTTCCTTCCCGCAGGCTGGGGTGACCGGAGTGCAGAAGGGAGGAGGATGGATGCCATATCACTGTCCCACTCTGTAAGAAAAGAGAACAATGATCAACTTCTTTTTTTTTTTTTTTTTTACCAATCTGTATAATGTCCAACAGTTCATAGTGCATGTACAAGCAAAATACAAGACATAAGTCTCACAACACAATAAAGTATGGAAAAAGTGAAGTGGCCTGAATACTTTCCAAACCCACTTACCCTGGCATTCTCCAACTGTGTGGTCATACACTCCCTCCAGCCCTCACATAGACATTTACAATAGGCAATATGACATGATATGACATTGCAGTTCCCTAAAAACCATACCTGGTGATTCCAGTGATGGTTCATCAGCCCTTTGGTTCTTGGCAGACAAAACAAGCGCTTCAGCAAGGGTGTGGAAGTCAGGCATTTCTGCCTGTTGGATGACCTTTGCTTTGGAAGGAGGTTGGCCACTTTTCCAGTAGTTTGGATGGAGTTTCTGACCCAAAGAGGAGACTGAAGTCTTGGAGAATCTAAAACACATATACAGCACAAACGCAAGAACCACCATCAGGTTTTCAATGTACTACTAATGCCAATTTCACAGATTTAGATCATCTCCATTTAACTGAAGGTTGCTTAAAACATCTATCAAAATAACATTCATAATAAGCAAAAGTAGGAGTAATAAAATATTACCAATCCTTTAGTGTCCAGCAGGCGCGGGAATACTGAAAGGACAGTGGAGGATCTCTCAGGATCGTGGACAAGGCGCTGTCTATATTCCAGTGTGTCTCTCATCTTCTTCATGATGACTTCTCTGTTGTTTGTATGATTCATCACAGATATGAGTTCTTGATATCTCTGCTCATCTGGATGATCATCACAGTGGCCTATCTCTCTCCTTAGCATGGGGCCTCCATTCTCTTCTATTCTGGAATCCTTGGACCTCACAGGAAGTCGCGTTGCTCTCTGAACGGACTTCAGTCGCCACGCTAGAAACCCACCGCCTTTCTGCCCGTCATAAAAATGCTCCTGACCGAAAAAAACAAAATTGAAAATTCACCCATTGACAAACATTCACATAACCAATGGCGGCAGCTGCCATGCAAGGCCTGCTCATTGGGAGCAATTCGGGGTTCAGTGTCTTGCCTAAGGACACTTTGACATGTGGACAGGAGGAGACGGGATTTGAACCACCAACCCTGCAGTCATTGGACTATGCGCTACCTCCTGAGCCACAGCCGCCCAAATGAATTTAAACTACCCTACAGTATGTATACAACTACAGGAATTCTTAAATGCAGTAGCATGTTATAGAAATCCCACAGCATTCAAGGAACCATGTAAGCCAGGGGTGTCAATCTCAATTTCATCGCGGGCCACATCAGCATTATGGTTGCACTCAAAGGGCAGGTTGTAACTTTAAGACTATAAAATGATGTATTATATATTACATTATTGCCTCTGCATTGGATTATTATCAGATAGGGTAAAACTTCAGAATTAACTACGTCTGAATGTAGAAGTTAAGGCAAATAATTGCAAATCTCTTCAATGAGAATGTCACAAAATAATTTTAAAAGAAAAACCAAATTCTGGAAAAAAAAGTCAAAATCAAAAAAGAAGTGACATTTTTTTTAAAAAAGGAGGTGAAATAAAAAAAGAAACATTTAAAAAAAAGTCAAACTCTGAAAAAAAAAAATTGAGATGCTTTATGGGACATGTAGTTTATGGGCAACGTGCTTCTGTAAATCATCATGTAACCATATAATAAACATATCATTCTTTGCAAGCTCTTTGCTGGGGCCACAGAAAATGAAGTCACGGGCCGGATTTGGCCACCCGAGCCTTGAGTTTGATACCCCTGATGTAAGCCATCTAAAACAGTCTACTTTGATCATAATCAAGAATAACTCACATAGCCTGTCTTCCCATGTGGATCTTGGAGCGAGGGAAACAGGGTAACAATCCCCAGTGCATACTTCTCTTTGGTCAGTCGCTGAGGGATTCTCCTGTAGAGCAAAAACAGTCATTATCAACATTTAATTCATTTAAGTCTAAGAGACTCAGTTTAAGAACATAAAACTTAATGAACTCAATTTATGTAGAAATACAATTGCACCAACTTCATCCACACTTAGCCTATACATACATGACACATTCATGCAAAGCTATAACAAATTAGAATCTTACCCCTCACTCTGCACCATGTCTGCAACTAGAATGTTCACCATCACTTTTCTTGTGGCAGGACTAATTGTTCCTTTTTCCTCATACTCCTTCAGCACATCACTTCCTCCTGGTTTGGTCAGCAGAACCTGTTTTATCAGCTTAAAACAAAACACAACAAAAATGACACCCGTTAAGTAAGCAGTAGGGATGCTCCGATCGCCAATTTCGGGGCCGATCGCGGAATCAGTATCGGCCGATACCGATCGCGTGGGCGGGGCCTAAATGGAAGATTTAAACATCACTTTAAATCTTCCATTTAAAGTGATGTTTAAACCAGTTAATGGGGCTCATTCACTGGAGCTTCCACAAACAACAATCAACTTAATTATTACATTCAAATGATGTACATTATTCAAGTTTACATTCACTTTGGAGAATAACATGGGAGAAATGAGCGGAAGCGCTCTCTTTTCCTCTCTCCCTCCCCCTCTCTCTCTTCCTGACAGCCTGTCAGTATCTCATGCAGCTCACTGATCTAGTAATGAGTGACCCGACAGTGAAGAATAAATATATTTATAATAACTAGTTTAGCTTGTTCCAGAGGTAGATAAAATAGCTAAGTGTGTTAGGTCTAACTCTTGTGTGTTTTGCTCCGCTCAACGGTCCGGCGGGCGGAGCTGCAGGATTTCTGCTTCACACACGTTGCATTCCGCTATTTTACTGTCTTTTTCGGACACCTTAAAATAATGCCAGACCGTGAAGCCATTTTGGCGAGCTTGTTTTGCCACGCACAGAGAAAAGTGTCATGTATTTTACCTCATGCGATCGGCTCTCACGATCGGCATGTTTAGAGAGCACCGATCGATCGGTAGAGAGTGAGTATCGGCCGATATCGATCGGTGACCGATCGATCGGAGCATCCCTAGTAAGCAGTATAGGTTTATGAGCAATCTACTGGTACAGACACACGGATGGACAGACGTCACTAAACTGTAAAACAATGGTGTACATGACATATTGAATATGCACTCACATCTTTGGCTTGTGGACCCTGCAAAGCCTCCTCCTCTTTTCTGAAGCGTTTCAGAGTGCCACTGTAGAAATCGATTTCACTGCTGCTTTTCGAAGTGACTGAAATAGTATCTGTGCCTGAAGCGGGGGATGAGGATGGCTCTGGAAAATAATGTCATACACAAGAGATATTAAATATGAATATTGAAATTATATGGTCTTCCTTTGTCATGTCTTTATGTAATCTACTGGTGAAGTGTTCTCAAAAATACAACAACCCACTGAAAACCTCCATTGCAAGTATGAGTCCCAAAGTCCTTGTCCACAAGAGCGCACTCTACTTGGGACCAATACTTAAGACAGCAATGGTGTTTTTTAGTCTAGCAAAAGCTTAAGAACAAGGCTTTCAACAAGAACCCCAAGTAAGTACACAATTATGTATTTTCACCAAATCAGTGGAGTATGCACATTTGATTCCTATAAACAATACTTTACCTTTTAAGATAGTATTGTTTATAGCAATGAAATGTGTGGTGTGCTTGACACTTGCATGGGGATAATTAGCATACAATACAATTGAGAAATGTAAAATCGACCCTTTTCTCAGCAGCCATGTTGACATGCAGCGTAAACAGAGATGTAATTTAGGATGTAGGCAGGCCAGGGCCCTGATAATATGCCGTCTCACTGGAATGGCTGTGACACACTAAATAGATCGGGCCAAAATTCATTTGATCTATTACACCTGTGTTTACCCTGCTATGACGTCAACATAGCTGCTGAGAAAAGGGTTTATTGTCGTCACTCACCACCACTGTCATTCAGTTCATCTTTGATGACAAAGCATATTCCACTGGTAGTGAGTAGATCTGGAAATGTGTAGTCGTCCACTTCTGTGCCAGTCTCATCCTCCACTGATAAGATGCTGTCCACATGGATGGAAAACCTCTCTTTCACTAAAAGGATTGAAGACCAAATATAAGCAGAAGCCCACACACACACACACACACACACACACACAACACACACACACACACACACACACACACACACACCACACACACACACACACACACACACACACACACACACACACACACACACACACACACACACACACACACACACACACACACACACACACACACACACACACCACACACACACACACACACACACACACACACACACACACACACAAGGGGGGGGGACTGCCTCAACAGTGCATCATGTCCATCTAATGTAACAGTAGGTTAATGAGGGTGGATCGCAAAATTCCCCTCTGTGGGACTAATAAAGGTATTCCGATTCTGAAGTGGTTTACTTGCCTTCAGTGATGAAGATGTCAAAACAAGCTTCTGGAATTTTGATGTACTTCTTTTGGTTTCGGTATTGCACTTTCACTATCATCTTCAGCTGAAGAGAAGAGCAAGAGCCCTATATGGGTACAATGGAGAAACACAACATTTGTTATTCCACAAGTTATTATGATGCATCACAACTTCCCCTTCTTAAGCAAGCAAATACTCCAATTGTGTAAGGGTGGCATAATATAAATTGGAACTGTCTTTAGATAAAGAAATTCTACTTTATGCTCCGTTCTTTTATTTTTGTATCTTTAAGCTGAGGCTTCTATCTGTGCATGACAAACGTTTCGGGACCAAATTAAGCACAGTGTTGGTGTGTTGCAACCCAGTCTCAAGGCATTTCGTGTTATAGTAAAAAAAGACACGATTTCCCCATTTTTTTCGTGTCACACAGAACGACTTTAAAAGCAATGTAAATAATAACATATTAGAAGGAAAAAGAGATTTTAAAAACAAATACAGATTTCAGTATTCTGACACAGAACAATATTTAGAAGCAATGCATTTGTATTGGTAATATGTTTCGTGCGGCGCCAATTACAAGGAAAAAAAGATGACAAAAAATACAGATTTCAGTATTCTGAGCCATTTCTTTTCCTCCGACATTATACCATTTAAAATAAAAGGGTTAGGCTAAGGGTAAGATATTGAGTAAGAACATGTTTTTATGAACCACACAGCTTCTGGTTTCCAAGAAAAGAAAAATCGTTCTGTGTGCCACAAAACAAATGCGAAAATCGTGTTTGTGAACACAAATCAATAGATTAAATGTATGCCGTGAGACTGGGTTGCAAATATTCTTAGCAAGATAGTTAACATTATTAGCTACCACAAACAACTACAATTAGTTCAAGGGAAATTAACTAATGTTAGCTAACTGGGGAACAAATTCAACGTTATCTAGATAACTCACTGCATGCAGTCTGTTGTCGAGGCCACACAAGATGGCTGCTTCCGCACGGAGCAGAAGAACACGTGCTAGAAAGGAAAAGGAGCCAATTAGCCAACAACTGTATTACTGTACTACATACACTTAAATAATTTCACTTGGGGAACAAATTCAATTAAATGTAACGTTATCTAGATAACTCACTGCATGCAGTCTGTTGTCGAGGCCACACAAGATGGCTGCTTCCGCACGGAGCAGAAGAACACGTGCTAGAAAGGAAAAGGAGCCAATTAGCCAACAACTTTATTTCAATCAGGAGAGACATGATGTATGGAATACATATTTATTATCGGTCACATTATATCAATGGAACATAATGATGACAGTTCATCACAAATGAATGAATGTTGTTTTGGCGATTAGGCCCAAGTTTTAGTAGGATATCAATCGGGAAGGGAAGAACCATTTCCGATGAACCCCCCTGGGTCTAGACACTGGTGGTGGTTATAAGTGGTTAGGTCCGGTTGGAAGGGAGAAGGTTAAGCTTGGCCCTGAGTTGGAAGCAGGAGGCGAAGGGGTGGAGGAGGGTTGCGCGTTGACACCTGGAAGACAGCTGATAGAACAGGGGAGAGCATATATAGAGGGGTTAACAGGTGCGATGATTAGCCCTGTAATGAAGGGGCGTGATAGGTTTAGCTGAGGAGAGGCGCTCCCTGTCATTTAGATGCAGGGAGCAAGTATTGCCATGACGCGCAATACGGAGTGTTAGGTCTTCCTGTCTGAACTTGCGCTAAGCTTCATTTCAATCAGGAGAGACATGATGTATGGAATACATATTTATTATCGGTCACATTATATCAATGGAACATAATGATGACAGTTCATCACAAATGAATGAATGTTGTTTTGGCGATTAGGCCCAAGTTTTAGTAGGATATCAATCGGGAGGGAAGAACCATTTCCGATGAACCCCCAAAAGAATGCAGGATGAAGTACTGAATGTGAATCTTACCTTGCGGGATGCGGCGGAAATCTATGGATGAAAAGGAGGTTAATACATGTGAGGATATAAGCGACTGATGCCTCCCGGGCATCCTTCCTGGACGTACAGGGCTTCCCGGCCGTACGGGGCATCCCGGACAGACGGGGCAACCCGGATGGGGCTTCCTGGACATACAGGGCATCCCGGAAGTACGGGGCATCCCGGAGGGGGCATCCTGGCCGTACAGGGCGTCCCGGACGTACGGGGCATCCCGGGTGAGCGGGGACTACCCGGACGCACCGAGCGACCCGACCAGTGCCCCGGGTGCCCGGAACGTGCGAGGCTTCCCGAATGTGCGGGGTAACCTGACTTTAGCAGGGAAACATAATACGGACCGGAGGTTTCACGACCCGGACATACGGGGCTTCCCGGAAGAATGGGGCATCCTGGACATACAGGGCAACCCGGACATACGGGGCTTCCTGGCCGTACAGGGCATCCTGGATCGTACAGGGCATCCACACAGGGCTTCCCGGACGTACGGGGCATCCCGGAGGGGGCATCCTGGCCGTACAGGGCGTCCCGGACGTACGGGGCATCCCGGGTGAGCGGGGACTACCCGGACGCACCGAGCGACCCGACCAGTGCCCCGGGTGCCCGGAACGTGCGAGGCTTCCCGAACATTTTTTGCGGGGCAACCTGCTTTAGCAGGGACACATTATACAACCCGAAGGTTTTACAGCCTGGACATGCAGGTTTAAATAACAGAATTGAACATGAGCCGTAGGGCAACATACGTGCTGACATGCTAAGAACCACCACCAGTTATATGCATACGTACCAATTTGTTTAAGGTTGGAGAGACCTTTGGATAGCCAGCACGGCATTGAGGTCAGGGCGGATGTAGGATGAGAAAGCGGAGGAGGACCACCGTCCGAGTTGTTGCAGGGATGAGGACGAGACGCCTTGATTGGCAGCGGAAGTAGCTGCGCCTATTCTGAAGGAGTGCCCCGTGTGTAGAAGGGGTGATAACCCGGATTTAATGAGGACTTGTTTTAAATAGATGTTGAACTGTCTTTGTGTTAAAGGAAAATTCCCTGAGATGAGGAATAATGGCGAGAGGGGGTTCGAGGTAGGTCTAAGCCGTAGAAACTTGATCATGGCTTTATAAGGGCAGAATTGAGAATCGATGCGGGCGGCGATGACGGAGCAGGCGCCGCCGCATTTGGAGTGTTTAAGATATAAACTAAGATGGCTGGCGTGAAAGGATAAGTCAGAAAAGCTGACGTCTCTATTGGAATTGAAAGTGAGGGAAGCGGTGGTAAATTCGCCTGGTCTAAGAAAGGCATAAAAAAGCTAGGAGAAATAGAGCGTCGAGTAGTGCATCGATGTAAGGGGAGAAGAACCCCGCTTCTAAGCTTGGAGAGCATGAGGTGTAAAGTGGAGAGTGTAATAGGGCGTCTCCGGTCTGAAACGGGGGGTACGTTTTAATGAGACCTTTGAGGACGAGTTTGACAGACTGGTTTTTGAACAGGCTGGGAAAGCCGGGATCGGAACAGCGAACGTTAAACTGGATTCCCGCTAAGAGGCCCCGGATGTATGAGGTTTGAGGTGGGCGATCAGTGGCGCAGTAGCACCTGAAGGCACACACGGTGGAGATGAGAACGGGTTTAAGAGTGATGCCTAAGGAAAAGCAAAACCATCGCAAACGTTCTCCAAGCGAAATCGTATGTTTTAAGGGTTGGAGTGGCTAAGCCTTCCTCATGAAGAATCTGGCTGATTCGAGGTGCCTTTCTAGGGGGCTACTATCAGGAGAGAGAGAGGAGGTGCAGGGGAGGAATCTTGACGGGTTGAGCGCTGGCTCCTGGGCAGAGATTCCGGAACTTCTGAAATTGGAAGCGAGAGAGGGAATCAGCCACTGGGTTAAGGTGGCCGGGAAACGTGACGTGCGGAGATGAGGAAATTGTGGGTGATGGAAGACCACGTGATGCTTCTCATGAACGGCATGATGTCACGGCACGGGGAGCGTGCTTTGTTAATAATCCCGACCACTGATTGGTTGTCGCAGAGTACTGAGATCCGCTTCCGGGGCCAGAGGTGCCCCCACACGTGGCAGGCAACAGCGATCGGAAGATCTCATGCAGAGCGGAGGAAGAGGCATGGCTGGGAAATGTCGGAGGCCACGAGCCTGCGAACCACTCTCCCTGAAAAAACCCCCCCAAAACCACGGATGGGGCAGCGTCCGTGAAGAATCTCATGGAGTCGGAGGAGTACATGAGGTCGTCGTAGAAGAAGGGTGACGCCATTCCAGTGTGCGAGCAGGAGGGACCAAAATCGTAGGTCAGAGCGGCAGCCTTCGTCTAGGAAGACTTGGTCATGGAGGTTTTCTGCAGCCGACGCTGTATCCAGGAGCCGGGAGATAAAAGAGCGCCCCTGAGGGATGATACGCATGGCGAAATTGAGGTGCCCGAGCAAGGAGAGAAGCTGCTGCTTGGTGGATAACTTGTTGCTCGCAGAAGGCTTTTGAGATGTCGCGAATGCGCTGCAGGTTTGTTCCGTGGGGAGAGATGCTTCCATGTCTACGGAGTCGAGTTGTAATGCCTAAAAAGCCCAGGCGTGTGTTGGGGCTAGCGTTTTCTCTACTGAGAGGGGAACACCTAACTCCCTGAAAGCATGTTTGGAGTTTTGCTAAAGAGTCGCCTGAGTTGTCCCGAGGGGGATCTATGAGGAGGAAGTCGTCCAATAAGTGAAGAACGGAGGGGATTCTAACGACGTTCAGGAGGATCCAGCAGAGGGCTTCGGAAAAAGAATTAAAGATACAGGGGCTATTCTGCACCCGAAGGTTAGGGCGGACAGCAAAGTAGAATTTTGATTCCCACCTGATACCGAACATGTGCCACTGAGATGGGTGAATGGGAATTATTTTGAATGCGTCCGTGATATCCGCTTTGGAGAGCCACGCTCCTTGCCCTGCAAATTGATAAGCTTAATGGCATTATCGACTGAAGCGTAGTGAAGTGAAAAATACTCGGGGGGAATAAGGCTATTGATGCTGCAGAACGGCCCAGCGCGAGGAGCGGACAGATCGAAGATGAGCCTTTTCTTCTCGGAATATTTGCGTGTAGCGACCCCTATTGGGCTTGTTCGGAACACCGGGAACGGAGAGGACTGGAAAGGACCGATTAAATATCCTTTGTTGAGCTCTTTTTTTGAGCTGAGAGACTATAGTGGGTTCTTTGGCGGCTGACTGCATTTTTTTGCCACTAGAGTCACTGAGGGGGGAGAGAGAACCCCTACCCTGAACCCTTGAGAGAGCCCTGACAGCAGATAGTCAACGAACACGGGATTTGGGTGAGTCGAAAGTGCAGCTGCTAAATGTGTGGTGTTAATGGGAGTCGATGGGTGATGTTTTAAAAGGTTTTTCCACCACGTTGATTCTGGCGCGGGAAAATGAGCCGGCGCCTGGGGCAGACTGACCTCGGGTGGGCCTCCCTGCACGTACTGACGGTTTGTTTTGATGTTCCCAGGATACTGCGTGGGGAAAACGCTAGACCCGGAGAGAGGTACTGAAGGGCAGAGCGGAGAGGTGTGGCCCTGCGCTCCACAGCTAATGCATGAAACTACCTGTTGCCCGCCGGTAGCCATAACGAGCAGCTCGGTATCCAGCACGGACCAGTCCAGGCGGATGTTGCTATGAGCTAAGTGTAGCGCTGCTTTGCTGGAGAAGCTTTTGTGGTATTGATAGAAAACTAGTTTCCCATATTTTAAGTGAAGATCTCCGATCATGGCCAAATAGGCGTCTAATTCCGCTCTCCTTCCAGGGTAAACTGTGCAGAGAACATCGCGGAAAATGCTGAATGCTACCAGAAATTGTCCTATCGAAAGGTCTTTGAGGAGCCGGGGGTCTGCGGATTTAAATACCGCAGTAATGCTTCCTCCCGTGGCGATGGCTTTGTCGCACTCCGGGGAAGGCAGGATGAGGCTGACCAAATTGATGTCTTTCCCGTCAAGGATTTTTGCCCTGAGCCGTGAGGAGATGTTAGCGGCTTGGGGGATATAGGGCCTACCTGAGAGAGGAGCCGGGAGGGCGGAAGTCAGGGTGTAAACTGGAGCTATCGCTCCGGTTGTAAAATCCTGGCCCGGCGGGCCGCCAGAGAGGTTGAAGCTCCGGCCTGATTTTTCTCCATGGACTGGAGGCGAGCGTCTATTAATAGCATGGAGCTTGCCAAAGATTGCAGCGTATTGGCTAGTCTACTGTCGAACGGGGGCTGAGTGCCGGAGCTCCCGGGCTGAGCGGTGCTGGGCTGCTGAGCCCCGCTGGAGTGAACCTGGAGAGTGTGGGATTTTTGGCCGGGCGAGCTCCTGGAGGACTCGCTTTTTTAAGCCTTTTGCCCCCGCGGCCGCGAGCGCGCCCTCGCCCTCTTCCGGGGGGGCTGGCTGGGGCTGCTGGCCTGGGTTGAGAGACCGCGCCGGAGGCTTGGTCCGCCAGATCACGGAGCTGAGACAGCAGGAGATCTGGGGCTGGGGTGATGCCCTGCTTCTGGAGGTGGGCGATGAGGAATTCTGCTTCTGCTGAGCGAGAGCCGCTGCGGGCGCTCAGACGGGAGCTGGAGCGACGATGAGTTACAGAGTTGGATGCTGCCTCTGAAAGGGTATCGGAGATGGGATCGAGATCCTTCGAAAAAGGTAAGTCCTCTGAAGAGTCTGAATTAGGCATGTTTGAGCGTTTGTTTTGTTTTTTGTATCCAGTGTTTAAAGGCGTAAGAGGAGTATAAACTACCAGCTTTGCGCGTTGACACCTGGAAGACAGCTGATAGAACAGGGGAGAGCATATATAGAGGGGTTAACAGGTGCGATGATTAGCCCTGTAATGAAGGGGCGTGATAGGTTTAGCTGAGGAGAGGCGCTCCCTGTCATTTAGATGCAGGGAGCAAGTATTGCCATGACGCGCAATACGGAGTGTTAGGTCTTCCTGTCTGAACTTGCGCTAAGCTTCATTACTGTACTACATACACTTAAATAATTTCACTTGGGGAACAAATTCAATGAAACGTAGATAACGTAGTCACGCGGTCTGTCGAGACCACACGGTCGAAACCCGCGGGGACTGATGGCTGCTTAGGTGACACTGAGATAGTGATAGAAAGGAAATTGGAAAAAAAAAAAGTTGTTAGCGAAGTCGGCTAACTATACCGATAAGGACCAACACCAGAACCTCTTAGCTAGCTAGCTGTCGAACTAACGTTAGACATGTGCAATACGTTGGTGTTTGTAATGACATAATAGTATGTAACATAGCTAATGTTATCTAAGTTGACATCTGTGTGTAATTCGACAGCTAGCCAGCTAGCTAACTGGCTAGCTAACATTTAGCAAGCAGGTGCACGGCCAGTACAGACAAATATTCTTAGCAAGCTAGTAAACATTATTAGCTACCACACACACAACTGTAACATTATTTTTAAATTAAGTAATGTTGGATAACATTAAATGTAAATGTAACGTTATTTATCTAGATAACTTACCGTCACTCACTGACTGCAGTCTGTCGAGGGCGAGGCCAAGCGATCACACTTGCTGCAAGACGGACTGATGCTAGAAAAGTAAAAGGCGGCAATTATCGAACAACATTTTTACGGACACTAGAGCTCGTTAGCTCGCTGTCGAACTAACGATAGACATGTGCAATACATTGGTCTTCGTAATGATTACATATTATGTTACATATCTAACGTTAATTCGACATCCATATCTAATTCGACAGTTAGTTTAGCAAGCAAGCATTGACTGTATGGTCTGTGCACCTGCACCTGGTCATGACAGTCAAATAGTAATAGTTAGCAAGCTAGTAATGAAAACAATACATTTACAATTACGCTACCTACCACACACAACTGTATTTTCAAGCTAAATTAATGTAAGCTATCTGGGGAACAAATTATGAAACGTAGCGATAACTTACCGTCACGGACTGCGGTCTCTCGAGACTGAAGGTTGCATCAAAAAGATGGCGGAGATCTAAATAATTTCACGCACATCACGTAAAAGTACCCGGATTGAGAGAACACACTATCCGTCGTTAAATATGTTTAACACCATGATCCAACCCGGTACTATATAGTGTGTTAACAACAGGCGGTGTTAATCATGTTAAATGTAACACCAAAACCACAACACTTTACCCCGAAAATCTCTAACACCAGGATTTTCACACTGGCGAATTTGCTGTGCAGTAACTCTGGCACTAGACTGTCTTGTCTGTTTCTGCTTACCTGGAGAGTCTGCTCTCATATCTCCTGCAACTGCGACCTTTCCCCCCTGTTGTTGTAGATTATCGAAATTCTGCTGCTGATCAGTGTTCCACTTGTGGATAATAGCAGGCTCCAGGTAACTCTTAGCATGCCTCCTGAAGGTCCCATACCCGATGATCTCCAGCTGCATGGCTCTGCATATCTATGAATAAACAGAAAAAAAAGAAACGTTTTTGAAAAAGTCCACTGCTGTCATTTTTCATATGCTATACTGTAGATGTTAGAGATGGTAAAATACCTTTCGTAGTTGGAAGAAGGAACCCCCAGTGAAGTATGTAGCAGTGGATAACTGTAAGTTGCCAACCGGGGTACTTCCGATGACGGGCTGGCTCTCCCATTTTCTGAAGTAACTGCAGTTTGAACTAGGGGTGGGCGATATTGAAAAATAGTTATCACGATATTTTCAGGCAGTATCACGATAGACGATATATATCACGATATTTTTTCATGTCGGTTATTATGGTTATTTTTCAAGTTACTTAACAGTACAAGCACCTACAAGGTAACAGAAACTAAAACAAAAAGGAGTAACAGACCAAATAGCATTTCAAGCTTCAGAAATGAAACCCTGAATGAACAAGTGAGCAGTGAACATCAATAAACATGAAAAGGAGGGTAAAACATAACTAAGTAAAACATAAAACATCAATGAGGAAAAGTCAGTGCCAAATATTTAAAATGTAAACTTTAGAGTAGACTTGAAGTGTAATAAAAGACTTTAGCATAACTGAAGGGAAAAACATAAAACGCCACAGCGTCAGTTATGTCTTTCCACCGTTTGCTAGTCTTTTCATAAGGAGCCCCTTTATGAAATGCCTGCCCTATGGTTGCTCGCTGCAAAGAAAGGGGGCGGGGACTTTGGGAGCGTGTCAAACAACTCGGACTGAACGAAAGCAGAGGTGCGCTGACATTGTGAAATCGATCGGGCTTGATATATGGTGAAATTAAAATCAGTAGGTGAGGCTGGGGGAGCGGACGGAGAGCCTCTTCCCCTCCCGCTATTTTTTTTTTTTTTATCACGATAGGACGATATCTCTGAAAAAGCATATCGTGGAGACCTAATATCGTCACGACGATATATATCGTCATATCGCCCACCCCTAGTTTGAACAACGCTGTGTGAACGCCACATAGGTCCCCACCTTTCTTGTTTGGACATCACAGTCTGTCTTACACACCGGACATTTTTCAAACAGCTGTCTGAGGCAGCTTTCAAAAACAATGTACTTTACGTCACGGTGCGTGGATTGTGCCTGTGGTCTAATGTAACAAAAAAAAAGTAACGATACATTTAGATTTCAACTCTGAAAAACAGTAATAGTAATGTGTACCAAATGTACCAAACTTACGATACGTCACATTCTTCTACAGTATAATCAGGGTGGTAACTCGAACCCAGAGTCTCCTCAAATTCTGTCGACGTCTCTGCTTGTTCCTCCTCCAACTCAAGTCGAGGTCTCTTGCGAGGTCCCAATCCTGGGCCCTTTATTGGTGTAGAGGACAAGGGGATTTCTGTGTAGGTGGAAGTTTTAGTGCCAACACTTTTGAAAGACACCGTGGCCTGGATGCCTGTTAATAAAAGGGAAAAGTGCATAAATACTATGTACATTAGATAAGACACTAATACATTGTAAAAGGCCAACAACTTCTGTACATCTGACAGATTAATTCATGAAAAATGTACACACTACAAACAGCACTGTATTTCTTGTAGTCAACATAACAGTATTTCTGTGATATACAATATATCAAATAAGGTTTTATTTATAGAGCACATTTAAAAACGATTTTTGGTCGAGCCCAAGTGCTGTACATGTAATAAAAGCACAATTAAGGTAATGTATCTGTGATTTGTCAGTGTTATAGTATACCTTTGCTTCTCACGTGTGCCGATTTCAGTGTTCCCCGGGCCAACTGTGTAGCAACAGAAATGGCAGACACTTTACATTCCACTGTCTGTGTTCCTCTCAACCCTCTGAGTTCCCATACAAACAGTCTGTGGACGGTCTGTTTGACATCCGACTGTACTGGAGCGGTGGGTATTGTGTTCCTGCTGTGATGTACTCTAAGAAAGATACACAGAGTATTCATACAATTAATTTTGTATCCGAGGAAAACAGTCAATTTCATAAAAGCAACACTTTTACAATTACAATGTTCTACAGATAGTCTGCTACCTTTTCCCATGTAGCGTAATATTTCAGACTCTTTGTAGCTCAGTAGCATAGCTGCTAGGACCGCCAACTTCAATTTAATTATGTTTGGCGACTGACCGTACATTAAATCAGCCAGAGTATACTGTCTATGAGTATTTCGTGTGTGTTTGCAGACGAAATTCTCCAATTATGATTATCTATCATAGCTGCTGCCTTATCTTTCTTACAGTGCAGACGCTTTTCTGCTTGCTCCTGCCTCTGCTTACTTTTTATGCTGATTTTCCTATTCTTATTCTCTGAAAACTTCGAGCAGCGGCTCCTGGACATTAACCGATCACTGGGACAGTTCATCTGCGTAAATAGACGGAGGTTTTCAGCCATATTTCAACATTTTTACGACCCCAGTCTTACAGTAGCGTGGCCTAGCAACAGCTAAAGCCTGGTAGGCTACTGCATGCTATTTAGCTTAAGCTAGTTGGTAGAAAAATGCCTCCGTTCTCTACAGATGACTTCCACAAACTTCTACAGAAGATAGTTGTGCTGGAAATGAAAATGCAACGGTTGGAAGTTAACGTGGAAGTGAATGGACTATGTTGTGGGAATGACACCACTTTACCAGTGTTGCAAAATAGTGGAAAAGGGTATGCTAACTCACAGCTAGTTAGCAGCTACAAGGATTCCAAGGAACAGGAGGGCTGTGTACCGGGTAATACATCTACAAGTGGTAGTCCTCCCTGGAACTCTCTGGGTGCAAAGCCGAAGAGTAAATCATTTCCATGGGATTTGGGAGGACGCATAACAGGCAGAGCCCAACACTCAGAAATATGTGATGCGACCGGCTGGCCTGCATTGTTTCACCCAGGAAGAGCGCCTCTTCAACCCCTAAACAGCAGTGGACAGCTGCTAAAGGGAGAATTACAAAAAATCCTCCTAAACCACCAAGTGTGCCAATCCAGAACAGATACGCTCCGCTGACCGAGAGCCGGAGATCTCTTTCTGATGACCTGGATAACCCGTCCTCTTCACACAGCAGGGTAAGGACCAATAGCTACTCCAAAAGTAAAAGACTAGAGGGACTAACGACTGGGCCTGAAACTCTGATTGTGGTGACTCTGCTGTAAGAGATGTAAAAGGTCTGTGTAGTAAGAACAACATCAAAGTACTCTGTTTTCCAAAGGATACGGTCTCTGACTTGGCTGAGAAGATCCTGCATATTGGGGCTGAACATCCGACTGTGAAGAATGTGGTTCTGCACATTGGAACAAATGATGTTGTGAAACAAGAGTCAGAAGTGCTGAAAAAAGACTTTAAATGTCTGTTGGAAACTGCCAGCTCTCAAAATGCAGAGGTGTTCATCAGTGGCCCTCTACCGCCAGTCAGAAGAGGAGTGGAGA